>NC_057801.1:568252430-568400301 GCF_018294505.1 Triticum aestivum
GATGTCGCTCAGACGTCCGACTGTGGCATTTCTTTTAAAGCCCTTTATGTGATGTCGCTCAGACGTCCGACTGTGGCATTTCTTTTAAAGCCCTTTATGTGATGTCGCTCAGACGTCCGACTGTGGCATTTCTTTTAAAGCCCTTTATGTGATGTCGCTCAGACGTCCGACTGTGGCATTTCTTTTAAAGCCCTTTATGTGGTGTCGCTAAGATGCCCGACTGTGGCATCATTTTCCTTATTTTATTTGTTCACCTTTCGAGGCGTCGCTTCAGACACCCGATCGGTCCTTATTTATGTTCTGTGGAATTTCAGGCGGACTACCGCCGTTTTCCCTTTTTACTTACCCGTTATGCCAGTTTTATTTATTGTGCATTAAGGAATTAGTCATGTTGCATCCATGCATGCATTTGTTATATCTTACGTCCGAACTGTCTTGCGAGTACTTTCAAAGTACTCACTGGCTTGTTGATTTGGCCAGATGCTGACGAAGGCGATCTCATGGATGAAGAGTTCGATAGCGAGCCCGACACTTAGAGGAGTCCCAGTCAGTCTTGTGTGACCCTGGATTTGGCCACTGTTTTATATCCGCTTCCGCTACCAAATAAATTCTTCGAGCCTCTCCTCGACGCTCGATGAGATGACAGACGTAGAGTCTTGTATTTCTCTCCCCGCTGTGTTTTTCCACCACCAGCCTATCCTTGAGTCAGTAGTACGTCTCCACACCACTGTGTTCTGTCCGCCATTATGTATGATTATTGGCGTGCTTGTAATAATTTGGTTGAGCAACCATAGTTCGACCCTGTAATATATCTTATGCTACTGGCTTATTGTATCAAGAATTTGTCTGCCAGTGTGGAGGATTTCTCTCATACTGGACTTAAAAGATTGGCTTTTCAATAAATATTTTTATTGGAAAACCGGTCGTGACAAAATCACACTGGATGTGGTGTTCGGCATGCCGGATAATTACAGATCCAATGAGGTCACATTTCAAGTGGCCCCGTTCAGCAGCGGATACCACGCTCTGTTAGGGCGAGAAGCATTCACAATTTTTCAAGCTATACCCCATTACGGGTACATGAAGCTCAAAATGCCCGGACCCAACGGAATCATCACTCTTGCTAGTGATACGGACATAGCGCTCCGCGCCGAAAACAAGACAGCCGCACTGGCCCTAGAGACATTATCCGAAGCCCTGGCGGCCGAGGAACTAATCGTGTTGCGCTCCATGATGGACAAGGATGACGTGACACTCGACAAAAGATCCAAGTCCACCTCCTTCAAGCCGGCAGACGAAATAGTCAAGTTCCAAGTCCATCCAACGGACACTACAAAAACGGCCTCCATCGGGGTACAGCTAAGCCCTGATGTAGACGCCGCACTCAGAGAATTCCTATGAGAAAATTGGGACATTTTTGCCTGGCACCCTTCAGACATGCCAGGAATCCCACGCAGGCTGGCCGAGCACAGCCTGAACATCCTAAAAGGATTCAAGCCCGTTAAGCAGACTCTTCGGCGTTTCTCCAAACCTAAGAGACAAGCCATGGGAGAGGAGCTAGCCAAACTACTGGAAGCCGGATTCATCAGAGATAAACATCTGGACTGGCTAGCAAACCTGGTAATGGTACCAAAGAAGGACAAATCCTGGCGCCTATGCGTCGATTTCAAAGACCTCAATAAGGCCTGCCCAAAGGATCCCTTCCCCCTCCCCCGCATTGATCAAATCATCGACGCCACTGCAGGACACGATTCATTGTGTTTCCTTGATGCATACTCTGGCTACCACCAAATCAAGATAGCAGAGTCAGACCAAGCCGCAACGGCATTCATCACCCCATACGGCCCATTCTGCTTCAACACAATGCCCTTCGGGCTCAAAAATGCCAGTGCAACATATCAGCGCATGATTCAAACATGTTTGGCCAACCAGATCGGCAAAGCGGTTGAAGCGTACGTGGATGACGTGGTCGTCAAAACCAAACATGTCTAAACTCTAATAGACGACTTGAGGCTCACGTTGGATAACCTCTGAACATATGACATTAGGCTTAACCCGGAAAAATGCGTTTTTGGCGTACCAGCCGGAAAGCTCTTGGGCTTCATTGTATCCATAGAGGAATTGAAGCAAACCCAGCCAAAATCCAAGCTCTGTCACAATTGGATATTCCAAGAGATCTCAAGCAAATACAAAAATTGACTGGATGCATGGCGGCTCTGAGCCACTTCATCTCCCGCTTGGGGGAAAAGGCATTACCCCTTTACCGCCTCCTCCGGCGCACCGAACACTTCGAGTGGACAGATGCCTCCACGGCCGGACTCGAAGAAATAAAAGCCATACTGGCAACAAACCCTGTCCTGGCCGCGCCAAACATCGGTGAACCAATGTTGTTATACACCGCGGCAACTCACCAAGTTGTAAGCGCAGTCCTCGTCGTCGAACGAGAAATGGACGGACACAAATTCCCTGTCCAGAAACTAGTGAACTACGTGTCCACTGTCCTCACTCCATGCAAGTCCAGGTACCCGCATTACCAAAAAATAGCATACGCAATATTCATGGCATCCCGGAAGCTAAGACACTACTTTCAAGAGTGTTCGATAACAGTAGCCTCCGAAGTACCTCTTAACGATATCATAAACAACCGCGACGCAACGGGCCGGATTGCAAAATGGGCCATTGAGCTCCTCACGTTTGACATAACATATAAGCCATGGCGAGCCATCAAGTCGCAAGCCTTGGCCGACTTTGTCGCTGAATGGACTGAAGCCGAACTCCCTAAAGAGTACGGCACATATTCCAACTGGACCATGCACTTTGACGGCTCCAGAATGCTGGTGGGTCTGGGGGCTGGCGTCGTCCTGATGTCCCCAACAGGAGATACAGTCCAATATGTACTGCAGATAATGTATACGGACTCCAACAATGCAGCTGAATATGAGGCCCTTCTACATGGCCTCCGGATGGCTGTCTCCATGGGCATTCAACGCCTAGAGGTGCGTGGGGATTCGAACCTTGCGATATCCCAAATAAACGGAGACTTTGACGCCAAAGATCCGAAAATTGCAGCTTATCGCAACGCCGTCCTAAATATGTCAGCTCGGTTCGAAGGGTTGGAATTCCACCATATAGCCCGGGAAAATAATCAGGCAGCAGACGTCCTGGCACGCATTGGCGCAAAGCGCGATGCAGTCCCCCCCAACATTTTCCTGGAAAGGCTATTCAAGCCATCCGTACAATGGGAAGGAGAATCCGGAATTAACAATCCGAACCAGGCCGCATCACCTGACCCCGAACACCCTGACACAATGGAAGACTCCATCAATGAAGTCACACCCTCAGTCCACGTAATAATGGCAGTAATTGCCCCATGGACAGAACCATTCTTAGCCTACTTAACTAGGAAGGAACTCCCCGAGGACCAAAATGAGGCATGCTGCATAGTGCGGCGATCTAAAGCCTATAAAGTCCACGAAGGAGAGCTTTATAAGAAAAGCACCATCGGAGTCCTTCAAAGGTGTATCTCCGAAGAGGAAGGGCGGAACCTTCTGGCGGAAATTCACGCTGGACTCGTCGGGCACCACGCCGCAGCCCGAGCCCTTGTGAGCAAGGCCTTCCGTACCGGATTTTATTGGCCGACAGCCCGGGCAGACGCTCAGGACTTAGTCCAGCGATGCGTCGGTTGCCAATTATTCGCTAATCAAAGCCACATGCCGCCTACCGCCCTACAAACCATACCCATCACCTGGCCTTTTGCGGTCTAGGGGCTTGACATGGTTGGACCCCTTAAAGGAGGAACCCACAAGCAAAAATATCTACTGGTCATGGTGGATAAATTCACCAAATGGATAGAGGCCAAGCCTGTTAAGACGGCCGAATCCGGACCGGTGATAGACTTCCTATCCGGGGTTGTACACCGTTACAGCGTCCCCCACAGCATCATTACTGACAACGGCACAAACTTTACGGACGATGAAGTTAAACTCTGGTGCAAAAACATGGGCATTAAGCTCGATTATGCTTCAGTCTATCACCCACAAACTAACGGTCAAGTCGAGCGAGCCAACAGTCTAATCATGAGCGGCATCAAACCCAGATTAGTGTGATCCCTCAAGGAATCTAACACGCACTGGGTAGAGGAGCTTGACTCTGTACTCCGGGGGCTGTGGACCACGCCGAATCGCACTACCAGATTCACACCATCTTTTATGGTATACGGCGCAGAGGCAGTCCTGCCCTGCAACATAATTCATGACTCACCTCGTGTGCGCATGTACGAAGAAAGAGAAGCCGAGCTCGATCGGCAGGACAACTTGGACGCCTTGGAAGAGGAGCGCGACGTGGCAAAGGCCCGTTCCGCATCCTATCAACAGCAGGCTCGAAGATATCAAAGCAGAAAAGTATGGGCCAAAACTTACAATGTTGGCGAACTAGTTCTACGCCTTCCGGACAAGAAAAAGGACAAACTCAAGCCCAAATGGGAGGGTCCCTTCATAATAGACCAAGTCCTGACTGGTGGAGCGTACCGTCTGCGAAATGCATCGGGCAACCGACTCGAGCGGAACCCATGGAACGCAGCACGCCTATGAAGATTCTACGCCTAGCGCCGGAATCTGTGTTCGTCTCCTTCCTCTGTCACCTTCCCATTTTTAATTTAGCTGCCAGGTATTTTTCTCCTCCTTCCTCCCTTCTTTCTCCCAAGCCTTTAGGGGCTTGCCTGCGCAATTGTTCGCACATAATTGACGCGCCACCCGCGCTCATTATACCCGGTGGATTCTTTATCAGAAGCTTATATACACGGGCTTCATGCCCAAAACATGTGTGACACTTCCGCATGAACCTTTTATGCACCATTATATGCATCGATATGACTTAAGTTTTGGCCAAGATGGGTTGCCTGGCTCCTGTGCTTACCTCTACGTCCCCGTTTGTTTGGCTAGGTGGTAAAAGGAGCACCTCTACGATTGTTACTGCCGGGTCAGCCGAATGTGTACCTCAGACTGGGTGAAGCCGAAAGCTAGCATTCTTAAGGGAATATTCGGTCGGCGAACTAAAAGATGACTTTTCACTTGTTTATTTATCTGCCCCCAGATGCTTTTCTACTTTTCTACACAGTCCGGACATGCACTTTAGGGCATGCCTCCCAGGGAAAGGAACCCCTAACGGAACTATTCTCCCTGGAAGATGTTTCTTACTAACCATGTAATATAACATAACTAGTTGGGCACTTGTCTGCTAAAGCACTTATGACCCCTACGCCTGGTCTCCATGCATGCCCCGGTTCTTACATAACCGAGAGGGTATTCGGACACACTCTGGACTATCAGGTCCAGAGGTTGAAGCGAAAAGGTCCGCAATGACAAACGATATACAATCCGGCTAGAAGGCATTTTATATGTCATTTTAAATTACATAGTCAATTTGACTGGGTATATTCTTCTTCAATACCATCCAACAGGCTGTCTAATTTACAGTCCTATTGGGAATACTTGGCAGCCAGCTCTACCTGGCCATACACTAAACTGACATGGATCTCCTTCTCGTCGGGCCCTAAAGGGTCGACTTCGGCCATGTGGTTTGGGTCAGCCTTTGTGTACCGCGTCTTCACCATGGCCCAGGCCTCCCTGGCGCCTTGACGGTAGGCCGATATCTTCCATAAGCGGAAGCGCTGCCGCACTCCCTTCAGCTTCTCTGCAAGCTCTTCAAGGCCTTCAGGCAGGGAGAGGGATGGCCACAAAGCCTGGACGACGCCTTGCATCGCCTGCCAAACTCGTTCGTGCAGTTGCAATAGCTCGGGGAGAAGATCCCCCGCAGAACCGGGCATTTCCTTCGCGGGCCGACCTGTCAGCATATCTGGAGACATAGCTCTGTTAATCGACTTCCTCGCCGAACTCTTTTTTGAAGAATCGTTTAAGCACTTACTAAAAATGCCGCGTCGAAGTCGCCAATTCTCCTTTACGGAATCAGACAGCTGAGCACGAACATCCTTCAGTTCCTCGCCCAGCTGGGTGTTGGCGTCTTGAAGCTTGTACTTCTCTTGCCTCACCCTCGTCAGCACGCTCTCGCCGGCCTTTAACTGGCACAGGAGTTGTTGCTTATCCGGATTCAATCCGGCCCCATCTGCACAGTTATTGTCAGAATTGCACAGATGCCGCACGTCACAACAGAATTACCTTTCGAAGCATATATTTCCTGAGGGAGTCCCCTTGGTACTCTCTGAAGCGGCCAGTGCGGCCTCAAGTTGGGCCTTGCACTCTTCCAGCTCCTGGGACAGTTGCGTATTCTTTTTTGTAAGATCCTGCATATCATATGATCCTTAAATCAGTTATCTTAACTGTTTCAAGTCTCGGGGGCTACTGACATATATAACCATCAGATTTACTCACCCGTATGTCTTTCACATACTGCTCTGTGGCTATGGCTAGACCATTTTGAGCGGCACGGAGGTACACATCTCCCGTATTAAAGGCGTCCAACGCCTCTTGGGAAAAACATGTGTCACGAAGAACAGTCCGGCGACGCCTATGGTTCATGGCACTCTCCACCTCTGAATTTGTGGCAGATAGCCCGTCCACGTCCTCTGTCGGAGGAACGTCCGGTGCGTGCCCCGTGTTCGCCTCCGCTTCCGGACCCGGCCTTGAAGCCTGGCTGGTGGATATAGTCCAGCGCGCGCTCTTCTTCCTGAGGAGAGCATGAGCGTTAGTGTGACTTGAGGGCATAAACCCTAGGCGTCAAAATTGCACGTCGTACCATTGCGCTGGAATCTCGATCCGGTCCGCACTTCTTTTCAGCCCGCCTGGCTTCAACGGCCTTTGTTGGCTACCCACCGCGGGCTCGGCCCTCCGCCTCAAGGATTTCCCCTGCAAAACGAAACACTATTGGTTTACGGCAATCAAAATAGGGCACAGATGGATCCTCTTGAAAGTACTGGGACTTCGGTCTCGGTTACCTTTGAGGCCGGAAGTAGTCCGGGATAGTCGGCCGTAATGGCCACTAAGGTATTGTCCTTACTCAATTGATGAAACACCCCATCAATTAGCTCCACACATAAGTCCGGGTCCTCTTGGGAGTCCGGATCGAGGGACCGTTCCGGGTCCTCGGGTTGTGGAGGAGGGCTGTTTATCTCCTTCACAGTCTGGCGCAACTCCTGCGTTAAAATCCCTAGACTAAGTACTCAATTGTGGGAATTTGAAAACAGGTAGGCAAGTGAAAATGTTCGCTCACCCAGCTTGGAGGACTGTACATGGAGAATCCGCCCCGTGGGTTGACACGGAGGAATTCCTCTTCTTCTCCCTTGTACAAAGCGGATAAGATATTCGTTAGAGTGGCAGCCGAATCCGGCCCCTTGCGACCGCACCGGGTGGCGTCGTCCTCCCCGTTGAAATCCCACATGGGGTGGCCTCTGTACTGAAGCGGCTGCACCCCTCGCATAATGCATGTGGCCATGACCTCAATCATGGTTAGTCTGGAATGAGCCAGCAACCGTATCCGGCTCATCAGGTAAAGGACGTCCCTGCCAGTTTCCCTCTGAGGGTTCCGTGGGCGCCAGCTCAGGCGTTTCTTCAAGGGAGCGTTATTGAACTCAGGGAGGCCAGTCCGTACAGGGTCCGGCAGGGGGACGTCGTCCATATAAAACCATTCCGAAGGCTAGTCCTCGGACGCCTTCTTTGGGGTTCCGGATAGATATCCGGTCCCGACGATGCGCCATAGTTCGGCTCCACCCACATGATAAATTGACCCCTCCTGAGAGCGGGGCACAAGGCAGAACAACCTCTTCCACAGCGTGAAATGGGCCTCGATGCCCAAAAACAGCTCGCAGAGGCCCACGAAGCCCGCAATATGTAGTACGGAGGCAGGCGTGAGGTTGTGTAGCTGGAGGCCGTAAAACTCCAGCAGCCCTCGGAGAAACGGATGAATTGGAAATCCGAGTCCTCTTATTAAATAAGGGATTAGGCATACCCTCTCTCCTTGGGAGGGATCGGGGACGCTCTCCGCCTGCTCTCCGCTGCTATAGGTGGCAATCCTGGCTCGAATTGGGTGTTGGGGAACGTAGTAATTTCAAACAAATTCCTACGTACACGCAAGATCATGGTGATGGCATAGCAACGAGAGGGGAGAGTGTTGTCCACGTACCCTCGTAGACCGTAAGCGGAAGCGTTATGACAACGCGGTTGATGTAGTCGTACGTCTTCACGATCCGACCGATCCAAGTACCGAACGTACGGCACCTCCGAGTTCAGCACACGTTCAGCTCGATGACGATCCCCGGGCTCCGATCCAACAAAGCTTCGGGGATGAGTTCCGTCAGCACGACGGCGTGGTGACAATGATGATGCTGTACCGGCGTAGGGCTTCGCCTAAACTCCGCGACGATATGACCGAGGTGGAATATGGTGGAGGGGGGGCACCGCACACGGCTAAGGAACGATCCGTAGATCAACTTGTGTGTCATGGGGTGCCCCCCTGCCCCTGTATATAAAGGAGCAAGGGAGGAGGAGGCGGCCGGCCAAGGAAGGGCGCGCCAGGGAGGAGTCCTACTCCCACCGGGAGTAGGACACCCTCCTTTCCTAGTCCAACTAGGAGACCTTCCATGTAGTAGGAGTAGGAGAGAAGGGAAGGAAGGAGGGGGTGCGGCCCCTCCCCCTAGTCCAATTCGGACTAGGCCTTGGGGGCGCGCCGGCCTGCCCTAGGCAGCCCCTCTCTCTTTCCCGTATGGCCCAATAAGGCCCAATACTTCTCCCGGCGAATTCCCGTAACTCTCTGGTACTCCGAAAAATACCCGAATCACTCGGAACCTTTCCGAACTTCGAATATAGTCGTCCAATATATCGATCTTTACGTCTCGACCATTTAGAGACTCCTCGTCATGTCCCCGATCTCATCCGGGACTCCGAACTCCTTCGGTACATCAAAACTCATAAACTCATAATATAACTGTCATCGAAACCTTAAGCGTGCGGACCCTACGGGTTCGAGAACTATGTAGACATGACCTAGAACTGTTTCCGGTCAATAACCAATAGTGGAACCTGGATGTTCATATTGGCTCCTACATATTCTATGAAGATCTTTATCGGTCAAACCGCATAACAACATACGTTGTTCCCTTTGTCATCGGTATGTTACTTGCCCGAGATTTGATCGTCGGTATCCAATACCTAGTTCAATCTCGTTACCGGCAAGTATCTTTACTCGTTCCATAATACATCATCCCACAACTAACTCATTAGTTGCAATGCTTAAGTGATGTGTATTACCAAGAGGGCCCAGAGATACCTCTCCGACAATCGGAGTGACAAAACCTAATCTCGAAATACGCCAACCCAACATGTACCTTTGGAGACACCTGTAGTACTCCTTTATAATAACCCAGTTACGTTGTGACGTTTGGTAGCACCCAAAGTGTTCCTCCGATAAACGGGAGTTGCATAATCTCATAGTTACAGGAACATGTATAAGTCATGAAGAAAGCAATAGCAACATACTAAACGATCAAGTGCTAGGCTAACGGAATGGGTCAAGTCAATCACATCATTCTTCTAATGACGTGATCCCATTAATCAAATGACAACACATGTCTATGGTTAGGAAACATAAGCATCTTTGATTAATGAGCTAGTCAAGTAGAGGCATACTAGTGACACTATGTTTGTCTATGTATTCACACATGTATTATGTTTCCAGTTAATACAATTCTAGCATGAATAATAAACATTTATCATGAAATAAGGAAATAAATAATAACTTTATTATTGCCTCTAGGGCATATTTCCTCTAGTCTCCCACTTGCACTAGAGTCAATAATCTAGTTCACATCGCCATGTGATTTAACATCAATATTCATATCTGTATATGATTAACACCCATAGTTCACATCGTCATGTGATCAACGCCCAAAGGGTTTACTAGAGTCAATAATCTAGTTCACATCGTTATGTGATTAACACCCAAAGAGTACTAAGGTGTGATCATGTTTTTCTCGTGAGAGAAGCTTAGTCAACGGGTCTGTTACATTCAGAGCCATATGTATTTTGCAAATATTCTATGTCTACAATGCTCTGCACGGAGCTACTCTAGCTAATTGCTCCCACTTTCAATATGTATCCAGATTAAGACTTAGAGTCATCTGGATCAGTGCCAAAACTTGTATCGACGTAACCCTTTACGACGAACCTTTTGTCACCTCCATAATCGAGAAACATATCCTTATTCCACTAAGGATAAATTTGACCAATGTCCAGTGATCTACTCCTAGATCACTATTGTACTCCCTTGCCAAATTCAGAGCAAGGTATACAATAGGTCTGGTACATAGCATAGCATACTTTATAGAACCTATGACTGAGGCATAGGGAATGACTTTCATTCTCTTTTCTATTTTCTATCGTGGTCGAGATTTGAGTCTTACTCAATTTCATACCTTTGCAACACAGGTAAGAACTTTTCTTTGACTGTTCCATTTTGAACTACATCAAAATCTTGACAAGGTATGTACTTATTGAAAAACTTATCAAGCGTCTTGATCTATCTCAATAGATCTTGATGCTCAATATGTAAGTAGCTTTACTGAGGTCTTTTTTTTAAAGAACTCCTTTCAAATACTCCTTTATGCTTTGCAGAATAATTCTACATTATTTCCGATCAACAATATGTCATTCACATATACTTATCAGAAATGTTGTAGTGCTCCCACTCACTTTCTTGTAAATACAGGCTTCACCACAAGTCTGTATAAAACTATATGCTTTGATCAACTTATCAAAGCGCATATTCCAACTCCGAGATGCTTGCACCAGTCCATTGATGGATCGCTGGAGCTTGCACATTTTGTTAGCACCTTTCGGATCAACAAAACCTTCTGGTTGCATCATATACAACTCTTCTTTAAGAAACCCATTAAGGAATGCAGTTTTGTTTATCCATTTGCCAGATTTCATAAAATGCGGCAATTGCTAACATGATTCAGTTAGACTTAAGCATAGATACGAGTGAAAAACTCTCATCGTAGTCAACACCTTGAACTTGTCGAAAACCTTTTGCGACAATTCTAGCTTTGTAGATAGTAACACTATCAGCGTCCGTCTTCCTCTTGAAGATCCATTTATTCTTAATGACTCACCAATCATCGGGCAAGTCAATCAAAGTCTACACTTTGTTCTCATACATGGATCATATCTCAGATTTCATGGCCTCAAGCCACTTCGCGGAATCTGGGCTCATCATCGCTTCCTCATAGTTCATAGTTTCATCATGGTCTAGTAACATGACTTCCAGAATAGGATTACCGTACCACTCTGGTGCGGACTGTACTTTGGAAGACCTACGAGGTTTCTGTAGTAACTTGATCTGAAGTTTCATGATCATCATCATTAGCTTCCTCACTAATTGGTGTAGGAATCACTGGAACTGATTTCTGTGATGAACTACTTTCCAATTCAGGAGAAGGTACAAATTACCTTATCAAGCTCTACTTTCCTCCCACTCACTTCTTTCGAGAGAAACTCCTTCTCTAGAAAGGATCCATTTTTAGCAATGAATATCTTGCCTTCGGATCTGTGATAGAAGGTGTACCCAACAGTTTCCTTTGGGTATTCTATGAAGACACACTTCTCCAATTTGGGTTTGAGCTTATCAGGATGAAACTTTTTCACATAAGCATCACAGCCCCAAACTTTAAGAAACGACAGCTTAGGTTTACTGCTAAACCATAGTTCATACGGTGTCGTCTCAACGGATTTAGATGGTGCCCTTTTAAACGTGAATGCAGCTGTCTCTAATGCACAACCCCAAAACGATAGTGGTAAAACCGATAAGAGACATCATAGATCACACCATATCCAATAAAGTGCGGTTACGATGTTCGGACACACCATAACATTGTGGTGTTCCAGGTGGCGTGAGCTGTGAAACTATTCCACATTGTTTTAATTGAAGACCAAACTCGTAACTCAAATATTCGTCTCTGCGATCAGATCGCAGAAACTTTATTTTCTTGTTATGATGATTTTTCCACTTCACTCTGAAATTCTTTGAACCTTTCAACTATTTCAGACGTATGTTTCATCAAGTAGATATACCCATATCTGCTCAAATCATCTTGTGAAGGTCAGAAAATAACGATACTTGCCACGAGCATCAACACTCATTGGATCGCATACATCAGTATGTATTATTTCCAATAAGTCAGTAGCTTGTTCCATTATTCCGGAGAAC
Organism: Triticum aestivum; assembly: GCF_018294505.1. Classification (NCBI taxonomy): domain Eukaryota; kingdom Viridiplantae; phylum Streptophyta; class Magnoliopsida; order Poales; family Poaceae; genus Triticum; species Triticum aestivum. The sequence continues at coordinate 568,264,644 of NC_057801.1, forward strand.
GGAGTTTTAGTCATCTTGCCCAAAAGGCACGGTTCGCAAGCATCAAATGATTCATAACCAAGTGATTCCAAAATCCCATCAGCATGGAGTTTCTTCATGCGCTTTACACCAATATGACCTAAACGGCAGTGCCACAAATAATTTGCACTATCATTATCAACTTTGCATCTTTTGGCATCAATATTATGAAATGTGTGTCACTACGATCGAGATCCAACAAACTATTTTCATTGGGTGTATGACCATCAAAGGTTTTATTCATTTAAACAGAACAACAATTATTCTCTGATTTTAAATGAATAACTGTATTGCAATAAACATGACCAAATCATATTCATGCTCAACGCAAACACCAAATAACATTTATTTAGGTTCAACACTAATCCCGAAAGTATAGGGAGTGTGCGATGATGATCATATCAATCTTGAAACTACTTTCAACACACATCGTCACTTCACCCTTAACTAGTTTCTGTTTATTCTGCAACTCCCGTTTCGAGTCACTACTCTTAGCAACTGAACTAGTACCAAATACTGAGGGGTTGCTATAAACACTAGTAAAGTACACATCAATAACATGTATATCAAATATCCTTATGTTCACTTTGCCATCCTTCTTATCCGCCAAGCACTTGGGGTAGTTCCGCTTCCAGTGACCAATCCCTTTGTAGTAGAAGCAATTAGTCTCAGGCTTAGGACCAGACTTGGGCTTCTTCACTTGAGCAGCAACTCGCTTGCCGTTCTTCTTGAAGTTCCCCTTCTTCCCTTTGCCCTTTTCTTGAAACTAGTGGTCTTGTTTATCATCAACACTTGATGTTTTTCTTGATTTCTACCTTCATCGATTTTAGCATCACGAAGAGCTTGGGAATCGTTTTCGTTATCCCTTGCATATTATAGTTCATCACGAAGTTCTACTAACTTGGTGATGGTGACTAGAGAATTCTGTCAATCACTATTTTATCTGGAAGACTAACTCCCACTTGATTCAAGCGATTGTAGTACCCAGACAATCTGAGCACATGCTCACTAGTTGAGTGATTCTCTTCCATCTTTTAGCTATAGAACTTGTTGGAGACTTCATATCTCTCAACTCGGGTATTTGCTTGAAATATTAACTTCAACTCCTGGAACATCTCATATGGTCCATGACGTTCAAAACGTCTTTGAAGTCCCGATTCTAAGCCGTTAAGCATGGTGCACTAAACTATCAAGTAGTCATTATATTGAGCTAGCCAAACGTTCATAACGTCTGCATCTGCTCCTGCAATAGGTTTGTTACCTAGCGGTGCATCAAGGACATAATTCTTCTGCGCAGCAATGAGGATAAACCTCATATCACGAATCCAAACCGCATCATTGCTACTAGCATTTTTCAACACAATTTTCTCTAGGAACATATCAAAATAAACATTTGAAAGCAACAACGCAAGATATTGATCTACAACATAATTTGCAAAATACTACCAGGACTAAGTTCATGATAAATTTAAGTTCAATTAATCATATTTCTTAAGAACTCCCACTTAGAAAGACATCCCTCTAATCCTCTAAGTGATCACGTGATCCAAATCAACTAAACCATAACCGATCATCACGTGAAATGGAGTAGCTTTCAATGGTTAACATCATTATGTTGATCATATCTACTATATGATTCACGCTCGACCTTTCAGTCTCCGTGTTCCGAGGCCATATCTGCATATGCTAGGCTCGTCAAGTTTAACCTGAGTATTCTGCATGTGCAAAACTGGCTTGCACCCGTTGTAGATGGACATAGAGCTTATCACACCCAATCATCACGTGGTGTCTAGGCACGACGAACTTTGGCAACGGTGCATACTCAGGGAGAACACTTCTTGATAATTAGTGATAGATCATCTTATAATGCTACCGTCAAACAAAACAGAATAAGATGTATAACAGATAAACATCATATGCAATCAAAATATGTGACATGATATGGCCATGATCATCTTGTGCCTTTGATCTCCATCTCCAAAGTACTGTCATGGTCTCTATCGTCACCGGCACGACACCATGATCTTCATCATCTTGATCTATATCAATGTGTCGTCACATGGCCGTCTCGCCAACTATTGCTCTTGCAACTATTGCTATCGCATAGCGATAAAGTAAAGCAATTATTTGGCACTTGCATCTTATGCAACAAAGAGACAACCATAGAGCTTCTGCCAGTTGCTGATAACTTCAACAAAAAATGATCATCTCGTACAACAACTTATATCTCATCACGTCTTGACCATATCACATCACAACATGCCCTGCAAAAACAAGTTAGACGTCCTCTACTTTGTTGTTGCAAGTTTTACGTGGCTGCTACGGGCTGAGCAAGAACCGTTCTTACCTACGCATTAAAACCACAACGATAGTTCATCAAGTTAGTGCTGTTTTAACCTTCGCAGGGACCGGGCGTAGCCACACTCGATTCAGCTAAAGTGAGAGAGACAGACACCCGCCAGCCACCTTTAAGCACGAGTGCTCGTAACGGTGAAACCAGTCTCGCGTAAGCGTACGCGTAATGTCGGCCCGGGCCGCTTCATCTCACAATACCGCCGAACCAAAGTATGACATGCTGGTAAGCAGTATGACTTGTATCGCCCACAACTCACTTGTGTTCTACTTGTGCATATGACATCTACGCATAAAACTTGGCTCAGATGCCACTGTTGGGGAACGTAGTAATTTCAAAAAAAAATCCTACGTACGCACAAGATCATGGTGATGGCATAGCAACGAGAGGGGAGAGTGTTGTCCACGTACCCTCGTAGACCGTAAGCGGAAGCATTATGACAATGCGGTTGATGTAGTCGTACGTCTTCACGATCCGACCGATCCAAGTTCCGAACGTACGGCACCTCCGAGTTCAGCACACGTTTAGCTCGATGACGATCCCCGGGCTCCGATCCAGCAAAGCTTCGGGGATGAGTTCCGTCAGCACGATGGCGTGGTGACGATGATGATGCTCTACCGGCGCAGGGCTTCGCCTAAACTCCGCGACTATATGACGGAGGTGGAATATGGTGGAGGGGGGCACCGCACACGGCTAAGGAACGATCCGTAGATCAACTTGTGTGTCATGGGGTGCCCCCTGCCCCCGTATATAAAGGAGCAAGGGAGGAGGAGGCGGCCGGCCAAGGGAGGGCGCGCCAGGGAGGAGTCCTACTCCCACCGGGAGTAGGACACCCTCCTTTCCTAGTCCAACTAGGAGACCTTCCATGTAGTAGGAGTAGGACAGAAGGAAAGGGAAGAGAGAAGGGAAGGAAGGAGGGGGTGCGGCCCCTCCCCCTAGTCCAATTCGGACTAGGACTTGGGGGCGCACGGCCTGCCCTAGGCAGCCCCTCTCTCTTTCCCGTATGGCCCAATAAGGCCCAATACTTCTCCCGGCGAATTCCCGTAACTCTCCGGTACTCCGAAAAATATCCGAATCACTCGGAACCTTTCCGAACTCCGAATATAGTCATCCAATATATCGATCTTTACGTCTCGACCATTTCGAGACTCCTCGTCATGTCCCCGATCTCATCCGGGACTCCGAACTCCTTCGGTACGTCAAAACTCATAAACTCATAATATAACTATCATCGAAACCTTAAGCGTGCGGACCCTACGGGTTCGAGAACTATGTAGACATGACCTAGAATTGTTTCCGGTCAATAACCAATAGTGGAACCTGGATGTTCATATTGGCTCCTACATATTCTATGAAGATCTTTATCGGTCAAACCGCATAACAACATACGTTGTTCCCTTTGTCATCGGTATGTTACTTGCCCGAGATTCGATCGTCGGTATCCAATACCTAGTTCAATCTCGTTACCGCCAAGTATCTTTACTCGTTCCGTAATACATCATCCCACAACTAACTCATTAGTTGCAATGCTTGCAAGGCTTAAGCGATGTGCATTACCGAGAGGGCCCAGAGATACCTCTCCGACAATCGGAGTGACAAAACCTAATCTCGAAATACGCCAACCCAACATGTACCTTTGGAGACACCTGTAGTACTCCTTTATAATAACCCAGTTACGTTGTGACGTTTGGTAGCACCCAAAGTGTTCCTCCGGTAAACGGGAGTTGCTTAATCTCATAGTTATAGGAACATGTATAAGTGATGAAGAAAGCAATAGCAACATACTAAACGATCAAGTGCTAGGCTAACGGAATGGGTTAAGTCAATCACATCATTCTTCTAATGACGTGATCCCATTAATCAAATGACAATACATGTCTATGGTTAGGAAACATAACCATCTTTGATTAATGAGCTAGCCAAGTAGAGGCATAATAGTGACACTATGTTTGTCTATGTATTCACACATGTATTATGTTTCCAGTTAATACAATTCTAGCATGAATAATAAACATTTATCATGAAATAAGGAAATAAATAATAACTTTATTATTGCCTCTAGGGCATATTTCCTTCACTGGGACCATGTATGCTGGGGGGAGTAGCCCCTTGGATTGTAGCGCTACTAGCTCGCTATGCGGGACGGAACACCGCTCCCAATCTCCGGGCCGAGGGCTGGAGAGGCGAGAGGAGGAGCTGCCTCGACCGACCATGGTGCAATGAATCTCTGTCGAAAGCGCTCTGATGAATGCTCGCGGAGGGAAGGTGGTGTGAATTGGATCTAAATCCCCGTCTCTTTTATGGGCGGCTCATTTACGCGGCCGGGGGGGGGGGGGGGTAAATGAAAAAAAACTGGCTTTTCGCATTCGTTTGACACATGGAAGATGGTCATTATTGGGCACAGAAGCTGAGGAGAGCAGTACGCACTAAGCCGGACACTATTCGACAGGAACATGGAATTTGGAGAAGAACCCGCCTTGCAATGCCGAAGACAAACTTGCGCGTCGGACTTATCGTCATTGAAGCCTGGTTCGGGGGATACTGAGGGAGTCCTGAATTAGGGGGTGTCCGGATGGCCGGACTATGACCTTTGGCCGGACTCCCGGATTATGAAGATACAAGATTGAAGACTTCGTCCCGTGTCCGGATAGGACCTTCCTTGGCGTGGAAGGCAAGGTTGGCGATTCGATATGAAGATCTCCTCCCATTGTAACCGACTCTGTGTAACCCTAGACCTCTCTGGTGTCTATATAAACCGAAGAGTTTTAGTCCGTAGGACGAACAACAATCATACCATAGGCTAGCTTCTAGGGTTTAGCCTCTTTGATCTCGTGGTAGATCAACTCTTGTACTACCCATATCATCAATATTAATTAAGAAGGAGTAGGGTTTTACCTCCATCGAGAGGGCCCGAACCTGGGTAAAAACATCGTGTCCCTTGTCTCCTGTTACCATCCGCCTAGACGCACAGTTCGGGACCCCCTACCCGAGATCCGCCGGTTTTGACATCGACAGGAGGCAACCCAACACTTTCACCTATTGTTTTTGTGTGTTCACATGATTAAGCTACTGTAGTAATCATGTTTTTATTGCTTTTGTTTCAATAAAGTGCTAAGTAAAGCCTTTTGGATAGTGTGGATGATAGTTGACTTGAATCTGTGCAAAAACAGAAACTTTTGCACTTAGTCCAGGAATTTTAAAATTCACTGGAACGTGATTTTGATATGAAATTTTTACAGGTGATAGATATACAAATTCCCTACGTTGTCGTAATTTTTAAGAATTTTTGGAGTAGCATAAGTATGGTTGTTTTCCAGATCATTACAGACTCTTCTGTTTTTGACAGATTCTGTTTTCAATGCATAGTTTGCTTGTTTCCTAGTTTCTATGGCCTATATTGCTCAATATAAATTGTGTAAATGATAAGGTACAGTAGGCATTGTCTGAGAACAATTATGAATCTTGTCATTGAAAGTACCAAAGTGAAATGGTTTGCTCTTTATCATACTAACCCATCTCACGAAGTTCCGTTAACTTCTGTGTGATTGAAGTTTTCAAGTTTTGGGTGAGATATCGATATGAGGAGAATAAGGAGTGATAAGACCCTAAGATTGGGGATGCCCAAGGCACCCCAAGTTAATATTCAAGGAATATCCAAGCAACTAAGCTTGGGGATGCCCCAGAAGGCATCCCCTCTTTCGTCTCCAACATTATCGGTAACCTTACTTGAGGCTATAATTTTATTCGTCACATGATATGTGTTTTTCTTGGAGCATCATTTTATTTTGTTAGGATTTGCTTTATGTTAACTATAATAATATTTTGCATCTTTTACTTCAATAAAAATGTCAAGTATAGCCTTTGCCATGCTTATTTTGCGAGTCTACTTGTGGCAGTTTCAAAGTAGAAAGTTTGTTATTGTTGAAAAAATCTATAGAAAAGTCAGAATGTGATAAAATTTTGAAACTTTTTGCATACTAAGCTATAATAAATTTTCTACAACGTGGTAATTTTTCAGAATTTTTGGAGTTAGGGAAGTATGATGAATATTGCAATCTTTACAGACTGTTCTGTTTAGACAGATTGCTGTTATGTTTGCATTGTTTGCATATGTTTGCTTGTTTAATGATTCTATTTGAGGATAGGAGTATTAAATATGTAGAGGCATTTAGTATGCAATGTTAAATTATAATTTTAGTTATTTGCTACAGTATAGAAATGACAATGTGTTGCATTGATTTATAGTAACGTATCTCACGAGTTCTTGTTGAGTTTTGTGTGGATGAAGTTTTTAAGAACTAGGGAAACCGTGATATGGGAGGAATGAAGAAGACACAACAAATCAATCTTGGGGATGCCAAAGGCATCCCAAGTTAATATTCCAAGAATTCTCAAGCATCTAAGCTTGGGGATGCCCCCGTAGGCATCCCACCTTTCTTCTTGAACAATTATCGGTTAGTATCGGTTGAGCCCAAGTTTTTGCTTCTTCACATGAGTTGTGCTATTCTTGGAATGCCATTTTATTTTTTTTTGCTTGCTGTTTTAATAAAATACTTAAATGTGAAAGTTTTTTAAATAAGAGAGAGTCCACAATTAGCTACCTATTTACTTAACTACTCGCTTGATCTTCACTTATATCTTTTTTGGAGTAGCTTGTCATTTACTCTTGTGCTTCACTTATATCCTATGAGTAAATTGTTGAATGAATTGAATATCATGAAGTTGAAATTATATCATGCCTAGTGGTAGCTTCACATTGGGTTTAGAAAGTGAAATCTTTTGAAGCTTGACAATCACAATATTGGTCATACAAGCAATTCATGAATGATTAGTAGAAGGAAGAGAACTTTCACATGAAAATATATTATCTTGGACATCTTCTATGATTGTGAATACCCATTAATTATTTTCAAACTTGAGCAAATTAGTTGTTGGAAAAGGAAGACAACGTAATGAGTTATGGTTTTGTATATTTGCATAGAAGTTATATTGTCATGGATCCTCCAACATGTGGTGTTTGCCTAGGATCTTTTGCTAGCCAAAAATTTGTACTAAGTAGAGATACTACTTGTGCATCCAAAAACCCTTAAACCCAGTTTCTTGCCATGAGTTTCCACCATACCTACCTATGGATTGAATAAGATCCTTCAAGTGACTTGTCATCGGTGCATAAAGCAATAAAAATTGCTCCTAAATATGTTTGATCTTTTATTGTAAGGGAAAATTGAGCGTTGTACGAACTTGTGATCCAAAGTAATAAAAGCGACGGACTGCATAATAAAGGTTGCTATTATAAGGGGCAATATAATGTGACGTTCCTTTGCATTAAGAGCTTGGGCATCCAAATAAAAAGCGCATGGCAACCTCTACTTCCGTCTGCGAAGGGCTTATATTTTACTTTCCAGTATTTACTTTTATGCAAGGAGTCAATAGTATAAATTCTCATTTCAACCTTGATTATTCTCTAGTTGGTAAGCATCATGTGGTGGGGAAAGATCTAGGCACATATGACCAGTCAAATATATTTGATCATGATTTATTATTATTCACAATTATCTCCATGTTAAATGAGTTGGGAGGCGAAATATTAAGACCCTATCTTTCTCTGTGTTCGATGGATGCCATTTGTTCTAAAAATATGCTTTGAGTAGTAGCAATCATGAAGACTATATGATGATTGAGTATGTGGAGCTCTTACTTAGACTCTGTTGAATAAGTTGAATTGCAATTGTTTGGTGACCAAGAATATAGGTTGTTGAGTTTCAAGAGAATTCATTGTTTGAACCTTAACATGTGAATTGGTTGCTACTTTGTCATGATGAGTTTTATGAGAAAGAGTTGATGTTATGATGCTAGGAAAAGTGATTGAAATTATCATCGATCAAACTTATGCACTATGCTAGCATTCACACTTCATAAATTATTTCTTTTATCATTTACCTACTCGAGGACGAGTAGGAATTAAGCTTGGGGATGCTGATACGTCTCCAACGTATCTATAATTTATGAAGTATCCATGCCATGTTTACAACAATTTTATGTGGTTTTGGTATGATTCGCATGGAACTAACCCGGACTGACACTACTTTCAGCAGAACTACCGTGGTGTTGTTTTTTGTGTAGAAATGAAAGTTCTCCACAATGAGCTGAAACTTTTTGATGATTTTTTTTGGAACAAAAGAGACCCCCAAAGCTTCGTGGGAGGGACAGAAGGTGAAGGAGTAGGGCACAAGACATCGGGGCGCACCTAGGCCCTTACCCGTGCCCCGGTGGGTTGTGCTCACCTCGAGGCCCATCTTCACTTGAAACCAATGCCAAAAAATCCTATAAATAGAGAAACCATCAGAAGTAACCCTAGATCAGAAGTTCCGCTGCCGCAAGCCTCTGTAGCCATGAAAAACCAACCTATACCCCGTTCCGGTACTCCACCCGAGGGGGAAATCATCATCAGTGGCCATCTTCATCATCCCGGCGGCCACCATGATGAGGAGGGAGTAGTCCACCCTCGGGGCTGAGGGTTTGTACCAGTATCTATGTGTTTAATCTCTCTCTCTCTCTCTCTCTCATGTTCTTGAGATGTCACAATCTTGATGTATAGCGGGCTTTGTTAATATAGTCGGATCATATGGTGTTTTCCCCTATCTATATTTTGATGAATTGAGTTTTCCCTTTGAGATTTCGTTTTATCGGATTGAATACTTTTATGGATTTGAGAACACTTGATGTATGTCTTGCTATGAATACCCGTCGTGACAATGGGGTATCATATTGATTCACTTGATATGTGTTTTGGCACTCAACTCGCGGATTCCCGAGGTGACATTGGGGTAATCTATGCATATGGGTTGATGCATGTTCTCGTCTTTGTTTCTCCGGTAGAAATCTTGGGGCACTCTTTGAGGTTATTTGTGTTGGATTGAGTATTATGAATCTGAAATTGTTTGATGCATGTCGTATAATCAACTCACGGATACTCACGGTGACATTGGAGTATCTAGGTGACATTAGAGTTGGTTGATGTGTATCATATGGTGTTATTTTAGTATGAACTCTTGGATAGATCGAACAGAAAGAATAGCTTTGTGTTATTTTAGTACGAACTCTTGAATAGATCGAACGGAAAGAATAGCTTTGAGGTGGTTTCATACCCTACAAACAATTTCTTCTTATGTTCTCCGCTAGATAATAACTTTGGAGTGATTCTTCATCGCACGTTGAGGGATGGTTATATGATCCAATAAGATTAGCATTGTTGAGAGATCAGACTAGCGAAAGTACGGACCCTAGGCCTCATTTTCAAGCATTACAATACTATTTGTGCTTCATTTTCAATTGTTACCTTGCTGTTTTTTTGGTCTTACTACAAAAACCAATATCTACTATCCATATTACACTTGTATCACCATATCTTCGCCGAACTAGTGCACCTATACAAATTACCATTGTATTTGGTGTGTTGGGGACACAAGAGACTTTTTATCATTTGGTTGTAGGGTTGTTTGAGAGAAACCATCTTCATCCTACACCTCCCACAGATTGATAAACCTTAGGTCATCCACTTGAGGGAAAATTGCTACTGTCCTACAAAACTCTGCGTGGAGGCCAACACGTGTCTACAAGAATAAAGTTGCGTAGTAGACATCATTTGTCAAGATCGGATGAATTGTGGATTTATGATCAGCTTATCTATGAATATTATTTGAATCTTCTTTGAATTCTTATATGCATGATTTGGTATCTTTGTATTTCTCTTCAAACTATCGGTTTGGTTTGACCAACTAGATTGGTTTTTCTTGCAATGGGAGAGGTGCTTAGCTTTGGGTTCAATCTTGTGTGATTTCACCCAGTGACAAAGTAGCGGTAGCGACGTATTGAATTATTGCCATCGAGGATAAAAAGATGGGGTTTTCATCATATTGCTTGAGTTTATTCCTCTACATCATGTCATCTTACTTAAGGCGTTACTCCGTTCTTCATGAACTTAATACTCTAGATGCATGCTGGATAGAGGTCGATGTGTGGAGTAATAGTAGTAGATGTAGGCAGGAGTCGGTCTACTTGACACGTGATGCCTATATTGCATAATCATTGCCTTGGATATCGCTATATCTTTGCGCTTTTCTACCAATTGCTCGACAATAATTTGTTCGCCCACCATATTATTTGCCTTCATGAGAGAAACCTCTAGTGAAACCTATGGCCCCCGGGTCTATTTTCCCTCATATTAGTTTCCGATCTACTATTTTGCAATCTTTTATTTTTAGATCTATAAACCAAAAAACCCAAAAATATTTTATCTTTTGTTTAGTTCTATCTATCTCTATCAGACCTCACCTTTCCAAGTGACCGTGAAGGGATTGACAACCCCTTTATCATGTTGGGTGCAAGTGTTTGATTGGTTGTGCAGGTGCATCTATTGGGGACTTGCACGTTTCTCCTACTGGATTGATACCTTGGTTCTGAACTGAGGGAAATACTTATATCTACTATGTTGCATCACCCTTTCTCTTCAAGGAAAAAACCAACATAAGCTCAAGAAGTAGCACATACTCAGGGAGAACACTTTGTAGGACCTTGAGAAGAGGTGTCTAGAGGGGGGGTGATTAGACACTAAGTACCAAAGTTGCAATTTTTAGGATTCTTTAAGTTAAAGTGGAGTTTAGGCACAAATTTAACATTCACAACACATAGCAAGCAAGAATGCATAGAGTATATGAGCAGCAGAAAGTAAAGCATGCAACTTGCAAGAATGTAAAGGGAAGGGTTTTCGAGGATTCAAACGCAATTGGAGACACGGTTGTTTTTGGCGTGGTTCCGATAGGTGGTGCTATCATACATCCACGTGGATGGAGACTTCAACCCACCAAGGGTAACGGTTGCGCGAGTCCACGAAGGGCTCCACCCAAGAAGGGTCCATGAAGAAGCAACCTTGTCTATCCCACCATGGTCGTCGCCCACGAAGGACTTGCCTCACTAGCGGTAGATCTTCACGAAGTAGGCGATCTCCTTGCCCTTACAAACTCCTTGGTTCAACTCCACAATCTTGTCGGAGGCTCCCAAGTGACACCTAGCCAATCTAGGAGACACCACTCTCCAAGAAGTAACAAATGGTGCGTTGATGATGAACTTCTTGCTCTTGTGCTTCAAATGATAGTCTCCCCAACACTCAACTCTCTCTCATAGGTTTTGGATCTGGTGGAAAGAAGATTTGAGTGGAAAGCAACTTGGGAAAGGCTAGAGATCAAGATTCATATGGTAGGAATGGAATATCTTGGCCTCAACACATGAGTAGGTAGTTCTCTCTCAGAAATAGGATGCTGGAAGTGTAGGTTTAGTCTGATGGCTCTCTCCACGAATGAAGAGGAGGTGGAGGGGTATATATAGCCTCCACACAAAATCTAACCATTACACACAATTTACCAAACTCGGTGGGACCGAATCAACAAACTCGGTCGGACTGATTTAGCAAATTTAGTGACCGTTAGGATTTTCGGTGGGACCAAAAATGCAACTCGGTAGGACCGATATGGTTAGGGTTAGGGCATAATGTAATCTCGGTGAGACCGATTACACAAACTCGGTGGGACCGATTTTGGTAATTAGCTAGAGTTGGTCAGGCAAACTCGGTGGGACCGATTACTCAAACTCGGTGGGACCGATTTTGGTAATAAGTTAACCAGAGAGTTTGCATTGTAATCTCGGTAGTACCGATTGCTCAAACTCGGTGAGACCGATTTTGATAATGGACATACACAGAGAGATTACAATCCCATCTCGGTGAGACCGAGATCCCTATCGGTAAGACCGATTTGCCTAGGGTTTGTGGCAGTGGCTAAGACATCCAAACTCGGTGGCGCCGGATAGAAAGAATCGGTATGGCCGATTTTGGTTTTAGGTTTAGGTCATTTGTGGATGTGAGAAAGTAGCTGAGGGTTTTGGAGCATATCACTAAGCACATGAAGCAAGAGGCTTATTAAGCAACACCTCATCCCTCCTTGATAGTATTGGCTTTTCCTATAGACTCAATGTGATCTTGGATCACTAAAATGTAAAATGAAGAGTCTTGATCTTGAAGCTTGAGCCAATCCTTTGTCCTTAGCATCTTGAAGGAGTTCCCACATCCTTTAGTCCATGCCACTCCAATGTTGAACTTGTCTGAAATATACTAGATAAAAGTGTTAGTCCAACAAGAGATATGTTGACATTAATTACCAAAACCACCTAGGGAGCACTTGTGCTTTCAATCTCCCCCTTTTTGGTAATTGATGACAACATACATCAAAGCTTTAGATAAGGATATAAAGAATAGCAAGTAAAGCTTTGGAAAGACATGTAACAAGCATAGGCTCCCCCTACATGTATGCAATCATGTGAATATGAAATATAGAAGCATGTGAGAGCATAACCATGATAGAGCAGGCAATGTGTTACATGTATCTTGGCCATATGCATCAGAGCAAAAAGTATTGAAGGAAATACCTTCATGCCCATGAGTCCTTCTTGCAAACAGTATGTACATCAGCAAGAATTCCTCATACACATGATTGTGATGCATATACTTACCTTGTAGTCTTGAGTAGGCTTAGGATGGAATGAACCTGTGTAAACAAGGTTAGATAACACAGATACATCTACTAGCCAGAGCAAACAAAAGAAACCACAAGAATACCAAGACTGGGATGACATGCAGAGAGTGAGTACTAAGTACCACATTTGATTAGACATGTCCCCAAGAGTAAAGATATGCAATGAATTTGAATGATTTCTTTCCCTTGGATGTCTTGCTCCCCTTGAATCTAGCATGGGATACTGGGAGAAGATAGGGAACAAAAAATCAGAGCTGAAAGATATAAATGAACAGAGCTAATGCAAACTAATGCAAGTAAGCACATATGAACATGTCTTTCCCCTCAAGAAGACATGTGGCATCTCTCGTCTTGAACACCAAGCATCTGGGATCCTTGATAAATACTTTCTAATAGTATTCTCTCCCCCTGGAGATCTCTCTCTCTCTCTCTCCCTGAAGGATCTCTCTCCCCCTGAGAAGGTGATACTCTAAAATGATAAGCTTTGATGTGATCTCTCTCTCCCCCTTTGACGTCAATTTCCAAGAAGGGCTTGATAAAAATGTGATCTCTCTCTCTCCCTCTGGAATTTGTCGTGAATGGGTTTTATCCTTGAGTCACAACATAAAGCACTTGATAAAAATGTGATGCTTGTTAGAGGACAAGATTCATTGAGTGGAGCTGGATCAGAAGAATCATAGAATAAGTGCCAAACTGTTTTTCCTGTTGTGAAATCGGTGGCACCGAGTGGTATGCTTCGGTGGTACCGAAAGTTTTCGGCTGGACCAAAAATAAAAAATCGGTGTAACCGAGTTCATCATAGAGAAAACACTTGTCACCTCAGCTCACTAGTCTAGAAAGATCTCACAAAGATTTGCAAGGAATTTACTAAATGATATGCAATGAATTGGATGCATAAAATGCAGAGCAAACAAAAAGAAAAGAAAGAAATCTAGATGAAGTTTTTTTTGAAGGGGAAACAAATATGCATGAGACAAATGCAAAAACACAGAAGAGAACACAAGAGAACTTCATCTAGAGATGGTCGGCGACAAAGTCACCTATGTTAGAGTATATTGACTTAGGAGTCAAGTGAGATCACTTGATCATAGGTCATACTCATCGTTTAAGCTCAAAATGGGGTTACCATTTTTCGTTTAAGCATCTTGATGTATTCACATCTTGTCGAGTTGCTTTAGCTCATGACTCGGAGTAAAGCTTCTCTAAGATGGATAACATACCTTGGTTGGTGGTGTTGATCATGTAGTTGAACTTGTGTGGGTTGCTCAAGGTTGATGTAGCTCATCAAGAGTTGGGAGCACCACTTGGAATTTGAGTCCATCTACCTACATGGGTTAGTTCTTGCAAGGAAGAGCACTTGTGTATCCAAAATGACAATCATGAAGCTCAACATAGAATCTGTCAAAGGATATGTTTGAATGGTTTTCGTGCTTCCTTGTCTTCAACCACCTTTGTATAGAGACTTGGTGATGTAGAGATTGCTCAAGATGTGAGTAGGTTACAATCTCATGGAATTTGATTCAACCAAGTACCTACATGGGTTAGATAACATGCAAGATGCAAATATATCCAAGACATAAGATTTTCATCATAAGAGAAATATCAAGGATTAGTCATAAGCTCATGTCTTGCATGTATCCAATGGAGTTTCTACTCCAAGTTTGAAGCATCTATGATGTTCAATTCTCCTCTCAACTTGCAAAACACTTTCTCATCAAGAGGTTTAGTGAATATATCCGCTAATTGCTTTTCGGTGTGAACATGCTTAAGATCAATGTCACCCTTAGCAACATGATCTCGAATGAAATGATGACGAACTTCAATATGCTTAGTTCGATAATGTTGCACAGGATTATGTCCAATTTTGATAGCACTTTCAATGTCACAAAGCAATGGAACATGTTTCACATATATCCCATAATCTTTAAGAGTTTGGGTCATCCAAAGTAATTAAGCACAACATGAACCAGCGGCAATGTACTCCGCTTCAGCAGTGGATAAGGATACCGAGTTTTGTTTCTTGGAGGACCAAGACACAAGAGATCTACCAAGAAATTGACAAGTACCTGAAGTGGAATTTCTATCAACCTTGTCTCCGGCATAGTCCGAGTCGGAGTAGCCAACAAGATTGAAAGAGGCCCTCTTAGGATACCAAATGCCAAAATTTGGTGTATGTATTAAGTATTTCACTATCCTTTTCACATCCTTAAGATGAAATTCTTTAGGAGCAGCTTGATATCTTGCACACATGCACACACTTAGCGTAATATCGGGACGTGAAGCACATAGGTATAACAATGAACCAATCATAGAGCGATAAACCTTTTGATCAACTGGTTCACCATCTTTGGTCAAATCAAGATGTCCACTAGTAGGCATGGGTGTAGACATACCTTTGCATTCTTGCATATTGAACTTCTTGAATAAGTCCTTAGTGTACTTTGTTTGAGAGACAAAAGTACCTTCCTTAGTTTGCTTGATTTGCAACCCAAGAAAGAATTTGAGTTCACTCATCATTGACATCTCAAACTTCTCTGACATTAGCTTTCCAAACTTCTCACTAAAATGAGGGTTAGTTGAACCAAATATAATATCATCAACATAGATTTGGCACACAAACAGTTCTCCATTAACCCTTTTAGTAAAAAGAGTAGAATCAATTTTCCCAATTTCAAATCCCTTTCCAAGAAGAAACTTAGTTAAGCACTTGTACCAAGCTCTAGGAGTTTGTTTAAGACCATAAAGAGCTTTGTGAAGTTTGTAAACATGATTTGGTTTCTTAGGCTTGACAAAGACGGGAGGTTGTTTAACATAAACTTCCTCCTCTATTTCACCATTTAGAAAAGCACTTTTAATGTCCATTTGGTACAATGTGATATCATGGTGATTAGCATAGGCAAGTAAGATGCGAATAGACTCAAGTCTAGCAACGGGAGCATAAGTCTCACCATAGTACATACCTTCGACTTGTGTGTAGCCTTGGGCGAGGAGACGTGCTTTGTTGCGAACAACTTGTCCATCTTCATCTTGCTTGTTGCGAAACACCCATTTGGTACCGATGATGTTGTGGTTTTTGTCGGGCTTCTCAACCAATGTCCAATCTTGGTTCCTCTCAAAGTTGTGTAGCTCTTCATGCATAGCGTTTATCCAATCCGGATCTTCCAATGCTTATTTGACCTTCACAGGTTCAATGCTAGAGATGAAAGAATAGTTTTCACAAAAGTTAGCTAAACGAGTTTTAGAGCGAGTGATTCTCCCGGTTTGAATATCATTGTAGATTTGCTCGACGGGATGGTCTTTAGCAATTCTTGCTCGAACTCGTGAAAGCTTTTGCTTGGTTCTTGGTTGAACTTCTTCTTCATCTTCTTCTTCTTCTTCTTGATCTTCTTCATTGTTGGCGTTGTCGTTCTCTTGTCGTGGTGGAGAAGGAGGTTTTTGACGTTCTCGATGCACTTCCTCGTTTTCTTCATCTTGGTGTGTCCCACTTGTGGATGCTTCTGTATCAACTCTTGGTTCACCTTTTCGTGAAGTAGAAGCTTCCACTTGGACGGACGAGGTACTCTCCTTCACCTCCGTTGGACGGACCTTGCCTATAGACAAGTCTTGGATTTCTTCCGAAGGATCTTTGTCTCCTACATCAATTGGCAATTGCTCTACTTGCGAGCCGTTAGATTCATCAAACTTCACATCTACCGTCTCTTCAACCTTTCGGGTGAAATTGTTGTAGACATGGTATGTGTGAGAGTTTGAGCCATAACCTAGTAGGAAACCTTCATGAGACTTAGAAGCAAATTTAGAACAACGATGCTTATCAAGAATGTAGCACTTTGAGCCGAATACTCGAAAGTATCCAACTTGGGGTTTGTTACTGGTGAGGAGCTCGTATACCGTCTTGCGGAGTAGCTTGTGAAGATACAAGCGATTTGTTGCATGACAAGCTGTCTCAACCGCTTCTGCCCAAAAGTGCTTCGGTGTCTTGTACTCATCAAGCATCGTTCTCGCCATTTTGTTGAGCGTCCAGTTCTTCCTCTCAACAACTCCATTTTGTTGAGGTGTGTACGTAGCCGAGAACTCGTGTGAAATCCCTTCTTCGTCAAGAAAGGTGTCCACATCTGCGTTCTTGAACTCTGTTCCGTTGTCGCTGCGAACCTTCTTGATCTTCACTTCAAATTAATTTTGGGCCTTCCTAGCGAAGTTCTTGAAGATCTTTTGGACCTGCGATTTATCATCGAGAAAGAACACCCACGTAAATCTTGAAAAATCATCAACTATAACTAGACCAAAAGAATTTCCACCGAGACTCTTGTAAGAGTTGGGACCAAAAAGATCCATGTGAAGTAGCTCGAGTGGCCTCCTTGTGGTCATGATGTTCTTCACGGGATGCCTTTATCCAACCTGTTTACCTGCTTGACAAGCACTGCAAAGTATATCCTTATCAAAAATGACATCATTAACTCCAAGGATATGATTTCCTTTAATAAGCTTGTAAAGGTTTCTCATGCCAACGTGACCTAGTCGTCTATGCCATAACCAACCTTTTGAGGATTTAGCAATGAAGCAAGTTTTAGGTTGGGCCTTTTTAGTGAAATCAACAATGTAAAGATCACCTCTACGTATACCGGTAAAGACCATTTTATGTTTGTCTCGACGAAACACTTGGCAATCAACTTCAGTAAATAAGACATTGAAACCAAAGTCAGCAAGTCTAGATACTGAAAGTAAGTTGTATCCAAGAGATTCGACGAGCATAACATTTTGTATTGAGCTATCATGTGATATGGCCACCTTACCGAGGCCAACCACCTTACCCTTTGAGTTGTCACCGAAAGTGACATACTTTCGAGGACTATCGTTATCAGCAAGCTCACAAAACATGTCTTTATCTTCGGTCATGTGATCGGTACATCCACTATCAAGAACCCATTCCTTTCCTCCTGACATATATCCCCGAAGATTTGCCATAAGACCAAAGTGTCTCATTGCATCATCAAGATCGAAGTCACTTTCTTCATCCTCGTCATAGTATCCATGTTCAACATCGTCATGTGGTGGATCAAATCCTAGAGAGGGTGATTCGTGAGAGTGAGTTTGACAATGATCTTGTCTATGAATTTTTATAGCTTCGGAAATAATATCACTAATAATACCAACATTTCCTTTGGCACGCATGAGGCTCGTAAGCTCAAATAGACGATCACCAAACATAGGATCACTAGTATTCATCTTACTCAAAGCAATAGACTTATGGAGAATTTCATCAATATTTTTCAAAGAATAATCTGGAAATCGTTCCTCAAGAAATTTCCATATAGTGTAGGCACACTTAAGAGTAGGCAGTTTTATAATCAAGTTTCTAGGCAAGCCTCTAGTGATAAGATTAACAGTTCTAAGATTCCTAACCATGTCAATTGACTCATCATGGGTAGGATGCATAGGATCAACATGAGGTGCACAAGGACTAGCAATGTACTTGTTCAAATGATATTGATTGAAAATTACAAGCATCTCATTTTTCCACTCATGAAAATACTCTCCATCAAGAATAGGCACTCTATGTCTAAGACTCCCTAAAGTAGACTCATCCATCTTCCTCCAATGGTGATTAAACCAAGGCAATTGAGACCAATGCTCTGATACCACTTGTAGGACCTTGAGAAGAGGTGTCTAGAGGGGGGTGATTAGACACTAAGTACCAAATTGCAGTTTTTAGGATTCTTTAAGTTTGAGTGGAGTTTAGGCACAAATTTAACATTCACAACACATAGCAAGCAAGCATGCATAGAGTATATGAGCAGCGGAAAGTAAAGCATGCAACTTGCAAGAATGTAAAGGGAAGGGTTTTGGAGGATTCAAACGCAATTGGAGACACGGATGATTTTGGCGTGGTTCCGATAGGTGGTGCTATCGTACATCCACGTTGATGGAGACTTCAACCCACGAAGGGTAACGGTTGCGCGAGTCCACGGAGGGCTCCACCCAAGAAGGTTCCACGAAGAAGCAACCTTGTCTATCCCCCCGTGGTCGTCGCCCACGAAGGACTTGCCTCACTAGCGGTAGATCTTCACGAAGTAGGCGATCTCCTTGCACTTACAAACTCCTTGGTTCAACTCCACAATCTTGTCGGAGGCTCCAGGGTGACACCTAGCCAATCTAGGAGACACCACTCTCCAAGAAGTAACAAATGGTGCGTTGATGATGAACTCCTTGCTCTTGTGCTTCAAATGATAGTCTCCCCAACACTCAACTCTCTCTCATAGGTTTTGGATCTGGTGGAAAGAAGATTTGAGTGGAAAGCAACTTGGGAAAGGCTAGAGATCAAGATTCATATGGTAGGAATGGAATATCTTGGCCTCAACACATGAGTAGGTAGTTCTCTCTCAGAAATAGGATGCTGGAAGTGTAGGTTCAGTCTGATGGCTCTCTCCACGAATGAAGAGGAGGTGGAGGGGTATATATAGCCTCCACACAAAATCTAACCGTTACACACAATTTACCAAACTCGGTTGGACCGAATCAACAAACTCGGTCGGACCGATTTAGCAAATTTAGTGACCGTTAGGATTTTCGGTGGGACCAAAAATGCAACTCGGTAGGACCGATATGGTTAGGGTTAGGGCATAACGTAATCTCGGTGAGACCGATTACACAAACTCGGTGGGACCGATTTTGGTAATTAGCTAACCAGAGAGTTGGTCGGGCAAACTCGGTGGGACTGATTACTCAAACTCGGTGGGACCGATTTTGGTAATAAGTTAACCAAAGAGTTTGCATTGTAATCTCGGTAGTACCGATTGCTCAAACTCTGTGAGACCAATTTTGATAATGGACATACACAGAGAGATTACAATCCCATCTCGGTGAGACCGAGATCCCTATCGGTAAGACCGATTTGCCTAGGGTTTGTGGCAGTGGCTAAGACATCCAAACTCGGTGGCTCCGGATAGAAAGAATCGGTATGGCCGATTTTGGTTTTAGGTTTAGGTCATTTGTGGATGTGAGAAAGTAGCTGAGGGTTTTGGAGCATATCACTAAGCACATGAAGCAAGAGGCTCATTAAGCAACACCTCATCCCTCCTTGATAGTATTGGCTTTTCCTATAGACTCAATGTGATCTTGGATCACTAAAATCTAAAATGAAGAGTCTTGAGCTTGAAGCTTGAGCCAATCCTTTGTCCTTAGCATCTTGAAGGAGTTCCCACATCCTTTAGTCCATGCCACTCCAGTGTTGAACTTGTCTGAAATATACTAGATAAAAGTGTTAGTCCAACAAGAGATATGTTGACATTAATTACTAAAACCACCTAGGGAGCACTTGTGCTTTCACACTTTTAGCTTGAAATTTAGTGAAGGGATCATCTTATAATGCTACCGCCGTTCTAAGCAAAATAAGATGCATAAAGGATAAACATCACATGCAATCAAAATACGTGACATGATATTGACATCATCATCTTGTGCTTTTGATCTACATCTCCAAAGCATCATCATGATCTCCATCGTCACTGGCTTGACACCTTGATCTCCATCGTAGCGTCGTTGCGTCGAGGTCGTCACGCCAACTATTGCTTCTACAACTATCGCTAATGCATAGTGATAAAGTAAAGCAATTACATGGCGCTTGCACTTCATACAATAAAGAGACAACCTAAGGCTCCTGCCGGTTGTCGATATTACAAAGCATGATCATCTCATACATCAACATATATCACATCATATCTTGACCATAACACATCACAACATACCCTACAAAAAGAAATTAGACGCCTCTACTTTGTTGTTGCAAGTTTTACGTAGCTGCTACCGGCTTCTAGCAAGAATCGTTCTTACCTACGGCAAAAACCACAACGGTGATTCATCAAGTTTGTTGTTTTAACCTTCTTCAAGGACCGGCCGTAGTCAAATTTGATTCAACTGAAGTAGGAGAAATAGACACCCGCCAACCACCTTTATGCAAAACAAGTTGCATGTCAGTCGGTGGAACTGGTCTCATGTACATGGACATGTAAGGTTGGTCCGGGCCGCTTCATCCCACAATACCACCGGTAAGCAGTATGACTATCACCGCCCACAACTCTTTGTGTTCTACTCGTGCATATCATCTATGCATAGACCTGGCTCAGATGCCACTGTTGGGAAACGTTGCATGGAAAACAAAAAAAATCTATGCTTGCGCAAGATCTATCAAGGAGATGCATAGCAATGAGAGGGGAGAGTGTGTCTATATACCCTCATAGACCGTAAGCGGAAGCATTTGACAACATGGTTGATGTAGTCAAACTTCTTCGCATTCCAACTGATCGAGCACCGAATGTACGACACCTCTGCGTTCAGCACACGTTCAGCTCAATGATGTCATCTGCCTTCTTGATCTAGCAAGATGGCAAGGTAGTGGATGAGTTCCGGTAGCACGACGACGTGGTGACGGTGATGGTGAAGTGATCTCCGCAAGGCTTCGCCTAAGCACTACGAAAAATAATATGACCGGGGGTGTGAACTGTGGAGGGGGGGCACCACACACGTCTAGGCAATTGTCTGTTGTGTGCTAGGCGCCCCCCTCCCACATATATATATAGGTGGGAGGGAGGGAGGAGCATCCAAAGAGGGCGCCCAAGTAGGAGGAATCCTAATTGGGGTCTCCCCCAAGCCGCGCCCCCTGCCTTATATAGGTGCGGGGGAAAGGCGGGGGAGGGTGGCACCCCCTTTCCTTTCTCCCATGAGAGGGAAAGGCAGGAGGGGCTAGCCCTCCCCCTTTCCTTCCCTAGGAATGGCTGGCCAAGGGGAGGGGCGCACCAGCCCCCTATGGGCTGGTCCGTCCCTCCCTTGGCCCATTAAGCCCATATCACCTACCGGGGGTGTCCGGAACCCCTTTCGGTGACCCGATGGCTACCCGGTGCATCCCGAAACACTTTCGGTGTCCGAATACCATAGTCATATATATCAATCTTTACCTCTCAACCATTTTGAGACTCCTCGTCATGTCCGTGATCTCATCTGGGACTCTGAACAACATTCGGTCACCAAAACATATAACTCATATAACATTATATTGTCAATGAATGTTAAGCGTGCGGACCCTACGGGTTCAAGAACTATGTAGACATGACCAAGACACCTCTCTGGTCAATAACCGATAGCGTAACCTGGATGTCCATATTGGCTCCTACATATTCTACGAAGATCTTTATATCGTTATGACAACATACACAATTCCCTTTGTCCATTGGTATGTTACTTGCCCGAGATTCGATCGTCGGTATCCTCATACCTAGTTCAATCTCGTTACCGGCGAGTCTCTTTTCTCCTTCTGTAATACATCATCCTATAACTAACTCATTAGTCACTTTGCTTGCAAGGCTTCTTATGATGTGTATTACCGAGAGGGCCCAGAGATACCTCTCTGATACTCGGAGTGACAAATCCTAATCTCGATCTAGGCCAACTGAACAAACACCTTCGGAGATACCTTTAGAGCATCTTTATGATCACCCAGTTACATTCTGATGTTTGATGGCACACAAGGTATTCCTCCGGTATCCGGGAGTTGCATAATCTCATAGTCGAAGGAATATGTATTTGACATGAAGAAAACAATAGCAATAAACTAAACGATCAATATGCAAGCTAACGGATGGGCCTTGTCCATCACATCATTCTCCTAATGATGTGATCCCGTTATCAAATGACAACATGTGTCTATGGTTAGGAAACCTTAACCATCTTTGATCAACGAGCTAGTCTAGTAGAGGTTTACTAGGGACTTGGTATTTGTTTAAGTATTCACACATGTATTTAAGTTTCCGATCAATACAATTCTAGCATGAATAAAAAACCTTTTATCATGAATAAGGAAATATAAAATAACAACTTTATTTTTGCCTCTAGGGCATATTTGCTTCAGGGGATTGGGGTACAAACTTTCAATCTAGCCGCGGCAATCCTGGATTCGCGTCAAGCGGTGGCGGCCAGGCGGGGGGGGGGGGGGGTAGCCATCTTCTTTTCTTCCTCACCGTCTTTGTCGTCGTCATCTTCGTCAAGAACAATGGGTATTGCACGGCCGCCTGCCGCCGGTGTCCTGGCCACCATATGCACCTCGTTGTTGTCGTCCTCCAGCGACACAAACGTCCTACTCCAGTACGACACGACACGACACACTATTGTCCAGAATCCCACAAAGCACAACCACGTTTCTCTCAGATTTGCCGGAAAAAGTACGTCTGGACCGCTCGGTGGACCGATGTCCATGTTGGATGGCAAATTGCGTCCAGACCGCGAGGCCCCGACAGTTACGGGCGGTTTGAGGATTGGCGTTGGAGATGCCTAAGAGAATCTCTAGCAGACCCCTTAAATCGCCGACCTGTATCGCGTGTTTACAGTTCGCAGAAAATGCGTTTTGCGGGCTCGCGCAGGCTGCGGCCGAATAGAATCCGCATAGCAGAACCGTAAAACAAAATATTCTTTTACGGTTCCACTATGCGGGTTCTGTTCGGCCGCAGCCTGTGCGAGCCTGCAAAACATGTGGTTTTTCAGAATTTGACACATATCTCACATACGACAGTAATATGAATTCAAATAACATAAAATGTGAATATTATGAATCCAAATTACAATGATTATTCAAGTACCAAATAAAATTAATAATTCAATACAACAAGTTCCAAATACAACAATGACACCGATCACACATGAATTAAATGAAATGAATGTAAAATTGGTTAGTGCCTTTGCCAATGGTGCTCAATGCCTTTGGCCATGCCTCTGCTAATGGTGCTCAATGAGATCCTTCTGGACCTGATGGTGGGTGTTTGCATCTTCAATCTGCCGGTATTTCTGAAGGAATGCTTGTATGCGGCCAGGGTCTCTAACTAGCTTCACACGGCTACCGACATTATCGTAGAAGAACTCCAAGTTCAAGTCCCTCTTATCTTCGATGATAATGTTGTGAAGAATCACACAACATGTCATAATGTTGCTCAGGGTTTTCTTGTCCAAAAATAAACAGGACCACGAACGATGGCAAATCTAGATTGCAAAACCCTGAAGGCTTTTTATATATCTTTTCGGGCAGCCTCTTGCACCTTTGCAAATTCAATATGCTTTCTAGTTTTGGGCTTTTTGATGCTCTTCACAAATGTACACCAAGAGGGGTAAATGCCATCTGCAAGATAGTACAGGAGGAAATATGCCCTAGAGGCAATAATAAAGTTATTATTTATTTCCTTATATCATGATAAATGTTTATTATTCATGCTAGAATTGTATTAACCGGGAACATAATACATGTGTGAATACATAGACAAACATAGTGTCACTAGTATGCCTCTACTTGACTAGCTCGTTTATTAAAGATGGTTATGTTTCCTAGCCATGGACAAATGAGTTGTCATTTGATTAACGGGATCACATCATTAGAAGAATGATGTGATTGACTTGACCCATTCGGTTAGCTTAGCACTTGATCATTTAGTATGTTGCTATTGCTTTCTTCATGACTTACACATGTTCCTATGACTATGAGATTATGCAACTCCCGTTTACCGGAGGAACACTTTGGGTGCTACCAAACGTCACAACGTAACTGGGTGATTATAAAGGAGTACTACAGGTGTCTCTGAAGGTACATGTTGGGTTGGCGTATTTCGAGATTAGGATTTGTCACTCCGATTGTCGGAGAGGTATCTCTGGGCCCTCTCGGTAATGCACATCACTATAAGCCTTGCAAGCAATGTAGCTAATGAGTTAGTTACGGAATGATGCATTACGTAATGAGTAAGGAGACTTGCCGGTAACGAGATTGAACTAGGTATTGGATACCGACGATCGAATCTCGGGCAAGTAACATGCCGATGACAAAGGGAACAAAGTATGTTGTTATGCGGTTTGACCGATAAAGATCTTCGTAGAATATGTAGGAGCCAATATGAGCATCCAGGTTCCGCTATTGGTTATTGACCAAGAATAGTTCTAGGTCATGTATACATAGTTCTAGAACCCGTAGGGTCCGCACGCTTAAGGTTTCGATGACAGTTATATTATGAGTTTATGAGTTTTGATGTACCAAAGGAGTTCCGAGTCCCGAATGAGATCGGGGACATGACGAGGAGTCTCGAAATGGTTGAGACGTAAAGATCGATATATTGGACGACTATATTCGGAGTTCGGAAAGGTTCCGAGTGATTCGGGTATTTTTCGGAGTACCGGAGAGTTACGGGAATTCGCCGGGGAGTATATGGGCCTTATTGGGCCATACGGGAATAGAGGAGAGAGGCCAAAAGGAAGGAGGCCTGCGCCCCCCCTCTGGTCCGAATTGGACAAGGGGCGCAGCCCCCCTTTCCTTCCTCCTCTCCCCCTCTTTCCCCCCTTCTCCTACTCCAACAAGGAAGGAGGGAGTCCTACTCCCGGTGGGAGTAGGACTCCCCTTGGCGCGCCCCTCCTAGGCCGGCCGCCCCCTCCCCCCTTGCTCCTTTATATACGGGGGCAGGGGAGCACCTCTAGGCACAAGAACACAAGTTGATCTACGGATCGTTCCTTAGCCGTGTGCGGTGCCCCCCTCCACCATATTCCACCTCGGTCATATGGTCGCGGAGTTCAGGCGAAGCCCTGCGCCGATAGAGCATCATCATCGTCACCACGCCGTCGTGCTGACGGAACTCATCCCTGACACTTTGCTTGATCGGAGTCCGGGGATCGTCATCGAGCTGAACGTGTGCTGAACTCGGAGGTGCCGTACGTTCGGTACTTGGATCGGTCGGATCATGAAGACGTACGACTACATCAACCGCGTTGTCATAACGCTTCCGCTTACGGTCTACGAGGGTACGTGGACAACACTCTCCCCTCTTGTTGCTATGCCATCACCATGATCTTGCGTGTACGTAGGAAATTTTTTGAAATTACTACGTTCCCCAACAGTGGCATCCGAGCCAGGTTTTATGCGTAGATGTCATATGCACGAGTAGAACACAAGTGAGTTGTGGGCGATACAAGTCATACTGCTTACCAGCATGTCATACTTTGGTTCGGCGGTATTGTGAGATGAAGCGGCCCGGACCGACATTATGTGTACGCTTACGCGAGATTGGTTTCACCGTTACGAGCACTCGTGCTTAAAGGTGGCTGGCGGGTGTCTGTCTCTCTCACTTTAGCTAAATCGAGTGTGGCTACGCCCGGTCCTTGCGAAGGTTAAAACAGCACTAACTTGACGAACTATCAATTGTGGTTTTGATGCGTAGGTAAGAACGGTTCTTGCTAAGCCCGTAGCAGCCACGTAAAATTTGCAACAACAAAGTAGAGGACGTCTAACTTGTTTTTGCAGGGCATGTTGTGATGTGATATGGTCAAGACGTGATGATATTTTATTGTATGAGATGATCATGTTTTGTAACCAAAGTTATCGGCAACTGGCAGGAGCCATATGGTTGTTGCTTTATTGTATGAAATGCAAACGCCCTGTAATTGCTCTACTTTATCACTAAGCGGTAGCGATAGTCGTAGAAGCAATAGATGGCATAACAACAACAATGCTACGATGGAGATCAAGGTGTCGCGCCGGTGACGATGGTGATCACGACGGTGCTTCGAAGATGGAGATCACAAGCACAAGATGATGATGGCCATATCATATCACTTATATTGATTGCATGTGATGTTTATCCTTTATGCATCTTATCTTGCTTTGATTGATGGTAGCATTTTAAGATGATCTCTCACTAATTATCAAGAAGTGTTCTCCCTGAGTATGCACCGTTGCGAAAGTTCTTCGTGCTGAGACACCACGTGATGATCGGGTGTGATAGGCTCTACGTTCAAATACAACGGGTGCAAAACAGTTGCACACGCGGAATACTCGGGTTAAACTTGACGAGCCTAGCATATACAGATATGGCCTCGGAACACGGAGACCGAAAGGTCGAGCGTGAATCATATAGTAGATATGATCAACATAATGATGTTCACCATTGAAACTACTCCATCTCACGTGATGATCGGACATGGTTTAGTTGATTTGGATCACGTGATCACTTAGATGACTAGAGAGATGTCTATCTAAGTGGGAGTTCTTAAGTAATATGATTAATTGAACTTAAATTTATCATGAACTTAGTCCTGGTAGTATTTTGCAAATTATGTTGTAGATCAATTGCTTGCGTTGTTGCTTTCATATGTTTATTTTGATATGTTCCTAGAGAAAATTGTGTTGAAAGATGTTAGTAGCAATGATGCGGATTGGATCCGTGATCTGAGGTTTATCCTCATTGCTGCACAGAAGAATTATGTCCTTAATGCACCGCTAGGTGACAGACCTATTGCAGGAGCAGATGCAGACGTTATGAATGTTTGGCTAGCTCAATATGATGACTACTTGATAGTTTAGTGCACCATGCTTAACGGCTTAGAATCGGGACTTCAAAGACGTTTTGAACGTCATGGACCATATGAGATGTTCCAGGAGTTGAAGTTAATATTTCAAGTAAATACCCGAGTTGAGAGATATGAAGTCTCCAGCAAGTTCTATAGCTAAAAGATGGAGGAGAATCACTCAACTAGTGAGCATGTGCTCAGATTGTCTGGGTACTTCAATCGCTTGAATCAAGTGGGAGTTAATCTTCCAGATAAGATAGTGATTGACAGAATTCTCTAGTCAACATTACCAAGTTAGTAGAACTTTGTGATGAACTATAGTATGCAAGGGATGACGAAAGCAATTCCCGAGCTCTTTGTGATGTTGAAATCGACGAAGGTAGAAATCAAGAAAGAGCATCAAGTGTTGATGGTTGACAAGATTACTAGTTTCAGGAAAAAGGGCAAAGGGAAAGAAAGGGGAACTTCAAGTATAATGGCAAGCAAGTTGTCACTCCCGCGAAGAAGCGCAAAGCTGGACCAAAGCCTGAAATTGAGAGATTATACTGCAAAGGAAAAGGTCACTAGAAGCGGAAATGCCTTGAATATTTGGTGGATAAGAAGGATGGCAAAGTGAACAAGGGTATATTTGATATACATGTTATTGATGTGTACTTTACTAGTGTTTATAGTAGCCCCTGAGTATTTGATACTTGTTCGGTTGCTAAGATTAGTAACTCAAACAGGAGTTACAGAATAAACAGAAACTAGTTGAGGGTGAAGTGACGATGTGTGTTGGAAGTGGTTCCAAGATTGATATGATCATCATCGCACACTCCCTATACTTTCGGGATTAGTGTTGAACCTAAATAAATGTTATTTGGCGTTTGCGTTGAGCATGAATATGATTTGATCATGTTTATTGCAATACGGTTATTCATTTAAAATCAGAGAATAATTGTTGTTCTGTTTAAATGAATAAAACCTTTGATGGTCATACACCCAATGAAAATAGTTTGTTGGATCTCGATCGTAGTGATACACATATTCATAATATTGATGCCAAAAGATGCAAAGTTAATAATGAGAGTGCAACTTATTTGTGGCACTGCCGTTTGGGTCATATCGGTGTAAAGCGCATGAAGAAATTCCATAAAGATGGATTTTCGCAATCACTTGGTTATGAATCATTTGATGCTTGCGAACCGTGCCTTTTGGGCAAGATGACTAAAACTCCGTTCTCCGGAACAATGGAACGAGCTACTGACTTATTGGAAATAATACATACCGATGTATGCGATCTGATGAGTGTTAAGGCTCGTGGCAAGTATCATTATTTTCTAACCTTCACAAATGATTTGAGCAGATATGGGTATATCTACTTGATGAAACATAAGTCTGAAATAGTTGAAAAGTTCAAAGAATTTCAGAGTGAAGTGGAAAAATCATCGTAACAAGAAAAATAAAGTTTCTACGATCTGATCATGGAGACGAATATTTGAGTTATGAGTTTGGTCTTCATTTGAAACAATGTGAAATAGTTTCGCAACTCACGCCATCTGGAACACCACAATGTAATGGTGTGTCCGGACGTCGTAATCGTACTTTACTAGATATGGTGCGATCTATGATGTCTCTTATCGGTTTACCACTATCGTTTTGGGGTTATGCATTAGAGACAGATGCATTCACTTTAAATAGGGCACCATCAAAATCCGTTGAGACGACGCCTTATGAACTGTGGTTTGGCAAGAAACCAAAGTTGTCGTTTCTTAAAGTTTGGGGCTGCGATGCTTATGTGAAGAAACTTCAACCAGATAAGCTTGAACCCAAATTGGAGAAGTGCGTCTTCATAGAATACCCAAAGGTAACTATTGGGTACACCTTCTATCACAGATCCGAAGGCAAGTTATTCGTTGCTAAGATGGATCCTTTCTAGAGAAGAAGTTTCTCTCGAAAGAAGTGAGTGGGAGGAAAGTAGAGCTTGATAAGGTAATTGTACCTTCTCCCTTATTGGAAAGTAGTTCATCACAGAAATCAGTTCCTGTGATTCCTACACCAATTAGTGAGGAAGTTAATGATGATGATCATTAAACTTCAGATCAAGTTGCTACCAAACCTCGTAGGTCTTCCAGAGTAAGATCCGCACCAGAGTGGTTCGGCAATCATGTTCTAGAAGTCATGTTACTAGACCATGATGAACCTACGAACTATGAGGAAGCGATGATGAGCCCAGATTCCGCGAAATGGCATGAGGCCATAAAATCTGAGATATGATCCATGTATGAGAACAAAGTACGGACTTTGATTGACTTGCTCAATGATCAACAAGCCATGTTAAATAAATGGATCTTCAAGAGGAAGACGGACACTGATAGTAGTGTTACTATCTACTAAGCTCGACTTGTTGCGAAATGTTTTCAACAAGTTCAAGGTGTTGAATACGATGAGATTTTCTCACTCGTATCGAAGCTTAAGTCTGACTGAATCATGTTAGCAATTGCCACATTCTATGTAATCTGGCAAATGGATGTCAAAACTGCATTCCTTAATGGATTTATTAAAGAAGAGTTGTATATGATGCAACCAGAAAGTTTTTGTCAATCCTAAAGATGCTAACAAAGTGTGCAAGCTCCAGCAATCCATCAATGGACTGGTGCAAGCATCTTAGAGTTGGAATATACGCTTTGATAAGTTGATCAAAGCATATAGTTTTATACAGACTTGCGGTGAAGCCTGTATTTACAATAAAGTGAGTGGGAGCACTACCGCCTTTCTGATAAATATATGTGAGTAACATATTGTTGATCAGAAATGATGTAGAATTTTTCTGGAAAGCATAAAGGAGTATTTGAAAGGAGTTCTTTAAAATAAAGACCTCAGTAAAGCTATTTACATATTGAGCATCAAGATCTATTGAGATAGATCAAGACGCTTGATAAGTTTTTCAATAAGTACATACCTTGTCAAGATTTTGAAATAGTTCAAAATGGAACAGTCAAAGAAAGAGTTCTTGCCTGTGTTGTAAAGGTGTGAAATTGAGTAAGACTCAAATCCCGACCACGGCAGAAAATAGAAAAGAGAATGAACGTCATTCCCTATGCCTCAGTCATAGGTTCTATAAAGTATGCTATGCAATGTACCAGACCTATTGTATACCTTGCTCTGAATTTGGCAAGAGAGTACAATAGTGATCTAGGAGTAGATCACTGGACATTGGTCAAGAATATCCTTAGCGAGGACTAAGGAAATATTTCTCGATTATGGAGGTGATAAAAGAGCCCATCATAAAGAGTTACATTGGTACAATCTTTTACACCGATCCAGATGACTCTAAGTCTCAATCTGGATACATATTGAAAGTGGGAGCAATTAGCTAGAGTAGCTCCGTGCAGAACATTGTAAACATAGAATATTTGCAAAATACATATGGCTCTGAATATGACAGACCCGTTGACTAAGCTTCTCTCATGAGCAAAACATGATCACACCTTAGTACTCTTTGGGTGTTAATCACATAGCGATGTGAACTAGATTATTGACTCTAGTAAACCCTTTGGGTGTTGGTCACATGACGATGTGAACTATGGGTGTTAATCACATACAGATGTGAATATTGGTGTTGAATCACATGATGATGTGAACTAGATTGTTGACTCTAGTGCAAGTGGGAGACTGAAGGAAATATGCCCTGGAGGCAATAATAAAGTTATTATTTATTTCCTTATATCATGATAAATGTTTATTATTCATGCTAGAATTGTATTAACCGGAAACATAATACATGTGTGAATACATAGACAAACATAGTATCACTAGTATGCCTCTACTTGACTAGCTCGTTTATTAAAGATGGTTATGTTTCCTAGCCATGGACAAATGAGTTGTCATTTGATTAACGGGATCACATCATTAGAAGAATGATGTGATTGACTTGACCCATTCTGTTAGCTTAGCACTTGATCGTTTAGTATGTTGCTATTGCTTTCTTCATGACTTATACATGTTCCTATGACTATGAGATTATGCAACTCCCGTTTACCGGAGGAACACTTTGGGTGCTACCAAACGTCACAACGTAACTGGGTGATTATAAAGGAGTACTACAGGTGTCTCCGAAGGTACATGTTGGGTTGGCGTATTTCGAGATTAGGATTTGTCACTCCGATTGTCGGAGAGGTATCTCTGGGCCCTCTCGGTAATGCACATCACTATAAGCCTTGCAAGCAATGTAGCTAATGAGTTAGTTACGAAATGATGCATTACGTAACGAGTAAAGAGACTTGCCGGTAACGAGATTGAACTAGGTATTGGATACCGACGATCGAATCTCGGGCAAGTAACATGCCGATGACAAAGGGAACAAAGTATGTTGTTATGCGGTTTGACCGATAAAGATCTTCGTAGAATATGTAGGAGCCAATATGGGCATCCAGGTTCCGCTATTGGTTATTGACCAAGAATAGTTCTAGGTCATGTCTACATAGTTCTTGAACCCGTAGGGTCCGCACGCTTAAGGTTTCGATGACAGTTCTATTATGAGTTTATGAGTTTTGATGTACCGAAGGAGTTCGGAGTCCCGGATGAGATCGGGGACATGACGGGGAGTCTCGAAATGGTTGAGACGTAAAGATCGATATATTGGACGACTATATTCGAAGTTTGGAAAGGTTCCGAGTGATTCGGGTATTTTTCGGAGTACCGGAGAGTTACGGGAATTCGCCGGGGAGTATATGGGCCTCATTGGGCCATACGGGAATAGAGGAGAGAGGCCAAAAGGAAGGAGGCATGCGCCCCCCCTCTAGTCCGAATTGGACAAGGGGCGCAGCCCCCCTTTCCTTCCTCCTCTCCCCCTCTTTCCCCCCTTCTCCTACTCCAACAAGGAAGGAGGGAGTCCTACTCCCGGTGGGAGTAGGACTCCCCTTGGCGCGCCCCTCCTAGCCCCCCCTCCCCCCTTGCTCCTTTATATACGGGGGCAGGGGAGCACCTCTAGGCACAAGAACACAAGTTGATCTACGGATCGTTCCTTAGCCGTGTGCGGTGCCCCCCTCCACCATATTCCACCTCGGTCATATCGTCGCGGAGTTTAGGCGAAGCCCTGCGCCAGTAGAGCATCATCATCGTCACCACGCCGTCGTGCTGACAGAACTCATCCCCGACACTTTTGCTGGATCGGAGTCCGGGGATCGTCATCGAGCTGAACGTGTGCTGAACTCGGAGGTGCCGTACGTTCGGTACTTGGATCGGTCGGATCGTGAAGACGTACGACTACATCAACCGCGTTGTCATAACGCTTCCGCTTATGGTCTACGAGGGTACGTGGACAACACTCTCCCCTCTCGTTGCTAGCCATCACCATGTTCTTGCGTGTACGTAGGAAATTTTTTGAAATTACTACGTTCCCCAATAAGTACCCCTTTGTGTACTCATGCCCTTCCACCGTGAAGTTGCAGGCTGGAGCATCACCACTAGCAAGTCTAGCAAACAAATGAGACCGTTGCAACATATTGATATCATTGAGAGTACCCGACATATACCAAAAAACAATGCCAAATTCATAAACCCTCGGATGCTACAGCCTCTAGCACAATTGTTGCATCACGAGACTTGCGACAATACTGCCCGTGGCATGCCTTCGGGCAGTTTTTCCAAGTCCAATGCATGCAATCAACGCTTCCTAGCATGACGGGCCAACCTCGCTCTCATTTGCTGCCATCAACTTTATTGTGTCTTCCTCATTGGGTGCATGAAGATAGACAGGACCAAAGACACGGATCATCACTTTGGCAAACCTACGCACTAACTCAATTGTAGTATCTCCGCCAATCCGAAGATACTCGTTGCCATAGTCAGCCAGAATACCATATGCAATCACACGCATGGCTGCGGAGATTTTTTGATAGGCTTGAAAACCCAACAAGCCCGCGGTGTTTCTCCTTTGAGTAAAAAACCAGCAATTGGCCTCGCAAGCTTGCACAATTTTTACGAAGGGTGATCGGCGCATTCGATACCTTCTCCATAAGAGGTGCGACAGATAGGTTGGATTGTTCGCGAAGTAGTCTCTTGCGGTTTCGATCCTCCACCTCCTTCACGGCTAGGACCACCACGACCATCTGCCGACGATGGCGCTCGAGCATCGATTCCACGTCCGAGTCATCGGACGAGGACGAATCCTCGAGCAAAAATTGCTCGCACGGGCTCAAATCCATCTACAATAAAAACTACATCAACGCTCGCATCAATGGAATTTCTGCGACCGAGCTACAAGGGGAAGGAAAGAGGCTCACAGGGGCGGCGGCGATCGGTGGCGGCTCGGCGAATCCGGGGCGGGCGGCGGCTCGAGGCGGTCGATCCGGGGCGACGGCGACGTCGCAATGGCTCGGCTCGTCGGATCCGGGGCGGGCGGCGCGATTCCACTCGCAGGAATGGCAGGCGGCTGCGCGAGGGGATGTGGGGAGCGCGCACGCTGAAATGTCCCTCCCGCCAACCGCTTTCGCGGGATACAGGGCACCGGCGGGGTGGGGCGGGGAGGGGGGGCTGTGTTTTGGCGGGTCGGAGGGCGATTTTACCGCGCCCTTCAAAAAAATTTACGGGTCGGACGCTTTTAAGGTTTCTATTCGAGACACTTTTTCGCCAAAAAACCGTGAACGAACGGTTATTTTGCGGGTCGGGACGATTTAAGTGGTCTGCTAGAGATGCTCTAAGGTCGGTTGTGATTCAGTCTCAAATGCGGAATTTCTAGTAAATCCTAGAAGAAATAGCATGGTGTGGCATGTAGGGACTTTTGATGATACGACGTTGAACAGGGACCACCCTTCGCTCTTATTACCTCCACGCCCTGCCCTGCCCTGCCCTGCCCTGCCCGGCGCATGCATGCGTTGGTCTCCACCTCCGCACACCTTGGATCTCATCTCATCTCCCCCAGCTCTCTCCATCGAGTTCGACGCGGTGCAGTTCTTGGCGATAGACATGGGCAGGTGCTCTGCATTGTTATTGTCCTCTTCGATCGCCGCGGCCGCCTGAGGAGCCGGCGCGGACGGGGTAGAAGATGAAGGATAACGTCGCGGCGGCGGTGCCTCGGTTGGTGGCTCACCGCGACGTCGAGATGTTCTCGCATTACGTCGGTATGATTCACAGCCATACGTCATATTTTTTCTTCTTCGCCCGTGGTTAATGTAGCTTGCGTTGTCGAAACCGAGCCCATTCGTCGCTCGCTTCCTTGAGGCTAGAAGTAATTTAGGCTTTGAATGAATGGACAACTCTGCAGAATGAATTGAATTACATGTGTGTTCTGATTTCATGGCGGATCAGGTCAGGTCTCTGCATTTGCACGACCAGGAGACAAACAGGGCCTATTCGATCACGAGAAATTGATCATACCTCGGATTTCATTTGATACACGAATGACGAATCTTGCATTTCAGCATTTTCTCTGTGGGTTACACTGATCTTTTTTTTGTTGCTAATCGACTTATTTTCCTCGTAAGTTTTCGTTTTTTTTAGCCGACTCATAAGTTTTCATAGATGTATTTCAATGCTAAATCTTTACTGTTTTCGCTGAACATGTTTCCCCTGCATCATTGTTTTATGCTGACCGTTGCCGCATGTACTGTTCATCGATTCCGAGTAACATAAGCAATGTTCCATTCATCAGCACTTATCTGAATCTGTTTTTCAGCTAATCAAATCGGGATCGAGGATCCGAACCAGTGCCCCCACCTTTGTACAATGGCCTACGAGTACCTGAAGAAGAGCGAGGGCTACGAGCAGAATCTGCTCGCCTTCTTCCACAACAACATGGACCCGGACGCCCTGCTCGTGAAGCTGATCGAGGAGCTGGACAGATGCATACTCGGCTACTTCTCCTTCCACTGGAAGTGTGCAACCCACGTGATCACGCAGGTAGTATACGGCAAAGGGATCGGATTAAACGAGAGGAGAAATTTTGCACACTGACCTACTGACCTCTTGTTCGTAAAAATATGTTTCTCTGTATCACTTGCTTAATTAGGTTCTGACAGCAGAGCAACCTAAACGCAAGCTCAGGAGCTTGGTGTTTGAGGCCACTAGGTAATTAATCAA
This sequence comes from Triticum aestivum, assembly GCF_018294505.1. Lineage (NCBI taxonomy): Eukaryota > Viridiplantae > Streptophyta > Magnoliopsida > Poales > Poaceae > Triticum > Triticum aestivum. The sequence continues at coordinate 568,300,020 of NC_057801.1, forward strand.
CTGTCTACTTTTCATATACATGTAATGATTGACTGATCCGGCCGGCACAAAATACGCAAGAGAACAAGTTAGTCGTATAGATTCTCGATGGAATCTGGTTTTCGGTTCTTGATGATTGGGCAACGTACGTCCAGGAAGATGAGGTTCGAGAGGGTGACGAGAGAGCTGAAGGTGACGAGGCTCTTCTCGACTCTGATGGAGGAGCTCAAGGTGGTCGGGATAAGCTGCCACGACAACCAGCCGCGCTACCCCCCCGCGGAGGTGATGGTCCCGGCGGCGCAAGGCGACCGCAGCCCGGTGCTGCTCCTGATGGGCGGCGGCATGGGCGCCGGCAAGAGCACCGTGATCAAAGAAATCATGAAGGAGTGAGTCTCGTCGATCGAGTCGCCGGCAAGAGCATGCAGTGAGCACCGTGTGTGCCCGATCGAATCAATGCGAATTAATGCGTACTTGCAGGATGTTCTGGTCTGGCGCGGCGGCGAACGCGGTCGTGGTGGAGGCCGACGCGTTCAAGGAGTCAGACGTCATCTACCAGGCCATCAACTCCCGCGGCTACCACAACGACATGCTGCAGACCGCCGAGCTGGTAATCAATCAATGGAGTACTAGTTTTCTTGCGCGTTGCAGCAGTACAAATGCGTGCATGCATAACGCAGGTGCACCAGTCGTCGACGGACGCGGCGGCGTCGGTGCTGGTGACGGCGCTGAACGAGGGACGGGACGTGATCATGGACGGCACGCTGTCGTGGGAGCCGTTCGTGCTGCAGACCGTGGCGATGGCGCGGGACGTGCACCAGCAGCGGTACCGCATGGGGGTCGGGTACAAGGTGGCCGCCGACGGGACGACCACCGAGCAGTACTGGGAGGTCGTGGAGGAAGAGGAGGGCGTCGGGCCCAACTGCAGAATGAAGCCCTACCGCATCGAGCTCGTCGGCGTCATCTGCGACGCCTACCTCGCCGTCATCAGAGGGATCAGGTAACTAGCTAAGAGCAACTCTACCCGATCCTTTTAATAATAAAGAAGTATCGGCCAAGCAAAACTATTTGAGTGGTTTTACTTCACACTATTTTTTGACGGATCCAGCCGATCTTCTAAATTTAGTGATCAAATGCATTTTATTTTCGATCACTGAACAAACTTCATTGCTTTTTTTTTTTGCGGGAGCTTCTTTATTTCATTAGACGATATTCTAATATACGGAGTACATAATTCATCGATTTTTCGCTAAGAGAATTGAACTAAAAAACAAAAACCATAATTAGACATTTTAGCAGAAATCCAACTTCTATGACTGCTCCCACTAGTTGAATTAAATTTTCTCTATGCCTTCAGCTGATCCTCTCAATTGGCTTTTCCAAGTTTGCACACTTCTTTCTTCCTCGGTTCCGACGAATTTGACATTGCGTCGGTCTCATCTCTAGTCTCTACTCTAGCAAGGAGTGCACAAACATCTATCAAATTTCTCGCTACCAATAGGTCGATGTAATCTTGTTTTCAATACAAAAACATGCATTCATCTTACCCATAATTTTGAGCAAACAATGAGCCACAAGTTGTAACGAATCCGATGAACAACCAGATAGACAAGCACTCACCCCATCTCTTTTGCACTTGTAAGAGAGTTCAACAGTCCACTTCCCTCCCGATCCCCTCTGTCTCCCGTCCACCTCCCCTCTAGATCCTGTGTACCTCTCTCCCGATTCCCTCCGCCTCTCATCCGCCTCCCGTCCACCTCCACCTCCAGACCCCGTCCACCTTCCTCCCGATCCCCTCCGTCTCCCGTCCACCTTCCCTCCAAATCCCGTCCACCTCCCTCCTGATCCCCTCCGCCTCTCGCCCGCCTCCCCTCCCGCCGTCGCCGGATCACGGCTGGGCGAAGCCCGTGCGGGGGGATGATGGTGGCGGCGGGGCGTCCCTCTGTCGTGGCTTGAAGGTGTGGTTGTGATGGTGGATCTTGAGTGGTCGCCTCGGGATGACGTGTGTGTGGCCATGGTGTCGGTCACGCAGCGATGAGACCTCCTCTACCTTTGGATGTCTTCATCTCGGTCCAAAGAGATCTGGTCGGTGGATGTTGCCTAGCGGTGGCTTCCCGGCGACGGATCTAGTGAAGGAGGAGATGGTGGCCTAGCTGCTGAAGCGGGTGAGGATGCCACCATCGTCGGTGGCGCCTGCGGGTGTCGGTTTCCTCATTGGAGGCGATCGTGGGGGCGTCCCTGCTCCATTGTTTTCGAGGGAAACCTCAGATCTGGAGTAGGCTACCATTAACGGCGGCGCCCGTGGGCGTCGTAGCCCTCGTTGGAGGCGTTGAGAGGCCTCCTGGATCAGATGATGGCGACATCTTCGTCGTCACCCCCATGAGGGCATCATCTTTGGAGACATTCATCGGCTGGACGGACATGTGGACAGCTTGGTGGTTGGGCATTGGTAGGTGGTCGAGCGGTGCTTCATCCTACACATCGATGGCGGCGGATCTCAGCGGCGTGGCGCAGTGAAGACTCGGCGTTCGATGGGTGGCGATGGACTCGTGCAGGAGGACGACGCTCTCTGGCGTCGTGATGACGTCGATGGCAAAGAGGTCTGGCAAGGTCGATGCGTCAGTATCTGATCTGAGGATGGATCGGTGGATGAAGGAGGTGACAGCTATTGCAGCGTGCACATGTGGTGCCCATTGAAAGTGCGTCGGACCTGTGTGTAACCCAATCCAAGTGGCTTGGATGGGGCATCCGACATTAGATGTTAGGTGTTGGTGCGATGTCTGTTTGGTATTAGGATCGGACATTCGGCACCCCTTCATCACGGGGATAAGAGTAGCAACAGGTGTTGCCAAGATGATGGCTTTAGGCTTAGTGATGTTTACTTTTGTAAGGGCTTTGTGAATAATTAATAAAATAGTTGCATTGCATCGTCAGATGCAGAGGCCGCGGTACTTTTTTTTTAAAATGCTTCATTATTCGGTTTAAGAGATCGGCTAGGCGCCGTTGGCTACAGTATCTAAGTACCCATGCACAATGACACGATTCGTTTGTACGGCGGCCAAAATCGGCGGTGATGTACATGCACGCAGGCGAGCCATCATATGCGGGAGGGCCGTGCGGGTGACCTCGCAGCTCAGGTCCCACAAGCGGTTCGCCTCCGCCTTCCGGAGGTACTGCGAGCTCGTCGACAACGCCAGGCTCTACAGCACCAACGCCATCGGCGGCGCAAAGGTATCTGTAATTTGTTCCTTCTGCATTGATCGTCAGGTTCAGTGGATCAACTGATCGACGGACGTGTTCTCCGTGTTGTGATGCGTGGATCCATGGATGTAACAGCTGATAGGTTGGAAGGACGGGGGCAGCAGGCTGCTGGTGGACGTGGAGGAGATCGAGCTGCTGGACAGGGTGAGCAGGATCAACGAGGAGGCCAACTGCGTGCACGAGCTGTACCAGAACCGGCACCCCACGGGCGGCGCCGGGTCGGTCTGGGAGGACCTGCTGGCGTCGCCGGAGAGGGCTTCCATACAGCGGGAGCTCAAGGCGGCGATCCTCGAGAGCGAGGCCTGCTTCCCGTCCCCGTAGGACATAGCCACGCGCTCTGCTGGCCGCAGTTCTTTATTTTCAGTTTTCGAATAGGAGGATAGATTTCTGGGGACTGGGTTCTGGTCTCTGCACTCCATCCAATCAATACAATGCACGCAGCCATTCCGTACGTACCGTTTGGTCATCATATATAATTTTGTCCGAGAGTTTTGTTTTGGTAAACTTTGTGAACTAGTTGTAAACTTGTAATTAGGTTGGTTAATACCGGCCCTTGTGAGGCAAATTATTATGGAATAAGAGATGGATCAAATGCGCAACATGCATGCATGTTGGTTACTTTCATCAGGGCTAATTCAATTTCAAGAAAACGTTCCGTGTGAATATTTGGGCACGTCTACAAATGTTGACATGAAATGTTTCTAAAAAGAATTCACACCATGCAGGAGACTTGCATGTGTTATACTATAGGGATAGAGTACAATCAACCGATACAAACCAATTGACCAATACCTCTAGATTGGTGTTGTATTTTCGTCAATGGAAAGGGGCTATGCCCGGTTAAAAAAAAAATCGACCGATACAAACCACCAAACGGCGACACGAGAAAGAAAAGACCCTCCAAAAGAACCACTCCATATTGAAATGATTCATTTTCGAGAAAGAACCATTCACATCCCTTTTTTTGCGATTTCAAATAACTCGCACACCACACACAATACTACACATGACACAAGCACACCATCACAAAGCGCGTCTCCTAATCACATGCTAGAATGACATCGGCCGGAATAAATCTGAGAATCTCACTAAATCCGAGAATGGGTACCAGGATTTGAGGGCCTGCTTGGATCCGAGGGACTATTTTTAGTCTGACTAAAAATAGTCTCTTTTAGAGGCTAAATTTCCAAGCACCCCTGACTAAAGAGAGGCTAGAACTAGTCTTGAGGCTAAAACTTTTTAGTCACATGAAACCTACTAAAATATGTATTAGCCCTCTCTCTCCTCATTTAATTCATCTCCTTTAGCACATGCAAGTTCTGGATTGGATGGTTTGGAGGATAATAAATGCTCAATAACTTCATTTTAGTCTCTTTAGTATTTGGATCCAAGCATGGGTGAGTCTAGCAAATTTTAGTCCCACTACTTTTAGTCATGGGACTAAAACGTATCCAAGCACCCTCTGAACCTAGTGAGCACAGCCGCGGCCCCATGACTTTACCATCCATAAGAGAGAGATGGTTCTGATTCTTTTCGGAAGCCAGCATTTCACGTAAAGAGTTGGTTTCAGTCGTCGTAAATACTCTGGTGACACGTGAATAGTACTGTATGAGCTAAATTTCCATTTACGTCTCGCTTCGCTGGACCCTGCAAGCAGCCGGATTTGATTTCCTCGAGCTTCACCAAGGCATTTGTTATTCGCATGTCCACCTCAAACGAAGATACCTACGCGCACGACATGAACGGAGTTTAGCAAGTACTAATAGTAGTAGTATAATTGAATTTCGCATGATACTGAATCAAACCATGTTGACTATTCTGACTGAAGCAGCAGTCAACTTGCGACTATATTATACAGTACTCCGTTTGACTTATTCGGGCACTCGTGAATGTCGTTGGCCGTACTGAGGCACCGATAGTACATAGCAATTGATAATTCGAAAGAATTCAAGTCGAATTGTTTTTTCCAGCGCACGTACCGTGGGCTCCACCCTGACGACCAGATTGCCGTCGCCCGCAGCTCGTGCATGGCCTTGAGCCGCCTGATGAAGCACGCAAGCCATAGAAGGACACCTGCCCTCGCCGCGCACATTGACCACGACGCTGCTGCCGTCACGAGACGACGACAAACCGGCCGCCCCAGACCCAGAGTGCTAAAATCTTTATATATATATATATATATATATATATATATATCTTTATCTTTACCTTATTTTTAATTTTTTTTAATAATAAAGAAAATTGGATTTCTGTCGTCCGTCATTGCATATTTTGCATAAAAGCCCTTGAGGTTTTTTTATTCAACCCGCAATCCTTTTTAAGGGGGTTAATCTGAAAAAAACGATTCGTTCTTACAAAAAAGACCCTGTATTTTCGAGTATTTAATCCTTATTGCAGGGGGCAGCCATGACGGGGAGGCGGCGCTGGGCGGCGCAGCTAGGCGGGAGGAGCGCTCTGAAATGAAGGAGGAGAAAAGTGGAGAGTCGGCGGGCTGGGTCAACCCATCGGCATCTCCCAATCGATCCGGATCGGAGCGACTCAACGAGCCTGCGGGCCGGTATGCGGCTCTCCTGCAGAGGGCGGCGACCGATGGGCGAGCGATGGCGGCCGAATCCAGGTGAGTGGCGGCGGGACCTTGCAAGGCGCCGGGTTTCTCTGAGGCGGCGCCATGGCTGCTCCGGCGTGCTCCTGAAAAAAAACGAGGGAGGATGAGTGAGAGAAAGAAAACTAGGAGGAAGGAGAGAAACGAGGGGAGGCACAGGAGTGCACTGTGTTGCTGGTTGCTCCGGCCAAGATGGGATGAGGCGAGACGCTCGTCTCTTGTTAAAACAATAAACAAGTGCGAAGATTCAGCCGAGCATTGCTGGTTGAACTTGTCAGCTTCACAAGTTGACTCCATGGTCACCAACGAATGAACACAAAAACTTGAGTGAAGTGGGGATTCAAAAAGTCGGATTGAAACGCAACGGAGCTGGATCTTACTTAGCCAAGAACTTCTTTTCTTCCCAAAAGGAAATCAAATAGTGGCTAGCAAGAACCTGAAGAAGTTGGATTCACGTCTGCGCAGACTAATCCCACAAATAAATTGGCAGCGGAGGAAAAAGGCCCGATGAATTGAAGAAAGAGCAAACAAATTAGTCAAATGCAGGGGTATTTTTTCTCCTTTCTAAAGGCAGTGCCATGAGGCAGCGGTTCGATCAAAAGGGAGTGGCCTCCTTATTAGCAGTAAAGGGAAAATAGATGATTTGCGTCGAAGTGACCCAGACTGAATCCAAGAAAAAAAATATCAACAACACGAGTTTAAGTGGAGATGATTTCGGATAAGCACACCAAATAAGCAGAAGTAAGAGGTGGGAGATTTTGCAGTCCATCCAGAACCAGCAAGGCCGCTTCCATCCCCGCTAAGAACACCAAGGATGCCCTCCGAGCTCAGAGAGAGAGAGAGAGAGAGAGAGAGAGAGAGAGAGAGAGAGAGAGAGAGATGCAGTGGCGGCGAGGCGGCCTGCTGGAGCGGATTGGAGCTGAGCAGACGGTGGATGGAGATGGCCGGGCCGGCAGTAGCAAAGTCGCCGAGGTGGAGTAGTATATACAGTTATCCACACAGTGCCCCAACGTGGATCGGAGGAGGGGGAGAAAAGCAGGTGGTGGGCGGTGATCTGAAGAGAAGGCTCGAGAGACTTCAAAAGTAGGTGGTGATGGTGGGGCTGGGGGCAAGAAAAGGATTATTATTTTTAAGATCGGAGGCTACAGTGCAGCATACCTTTCTCCTCCTGCGCACGAACGATCAGTTCGGAATCTGGGGAAAAAACACCGTGTTTGGCTCGGAACATTGACCGATCTTCTGTTGTTTTCGCACAAAAAATGCTTTCAGAGTACAGTACGCATGCTCTATTCACGCTGCTAGGTCGGTACAGTAATGCATTCGTATATCGGGCGGAAATTAATTAATCTTTTGGTTGGGTGATGTCGGCGGTTGACGATTTACTGTTGCTCGCGGGTCAGCAACAATGTATGCTGTTACACGATACTGTAGACGAATTTAATGAATGTAATATATGGGATCCTCAGGTGCCAGTGCTGCTCATGCTCAAGCCCTCTGTCAGTGCATGTTTTTCCTGGGATGCTGGAATTAAGTAGTCTCCGTCGATTCATCATGCAGATCAGGTTGTACCACTGTGCCATCGACTAACCGGCCTATACAACTTGGATGTTCTACAGATATAATTTTCACTAAACCAGAAACATAATATGCACGCAGAGCTTAACAATGAATGTACTATGTCAGTTCAGTTCGTTCATCAAGAGACAGATAACAAAGCTTGAGATGGCTCGAAGGTGTATGTGTTAAGAGATTAATGTAGTTTCACAAGGCACGCCGAGAAGGGATCCACAACCTCTACCCATAGAAATCGCATTCGACTTGCCGAGCCGACCCCTAGCCATCCTCAGATCCAGCCAATTCTAAAATATGCAAGACACAGTAGGACCCCGGTTTGAAATCAGCAACAAAGAAATTGTTGGGGTGGCCGACGAACTTATTATAAGCAAGTTAGTGTATTCATTTGCTACTTGGAGATTACATCGTGCATTTTCTACTTGGAGACTACATGGTGCATGTTGGTGAGTAATTTTAGTGATTTAGTAATGCATAAGTTTATAAAAAGATTTGCTTGATCATCATGCGCAGAGGTAATTCTGCATTTTGAAGGAAGTTTTTTTCTTGGGAAACAAAGGTAGTTGATTTTGATCCAAATCCGATGATGTTTTTCTCAATTCCTTATGAAATCTATGGAAGTGGCATATATTTGATCGATAATCTGGTAGTTACATACATATATAGACAGTATCATGTTTTGTTTTTGCTTTTTAGCATCAACGTTGTAGCCCTATGGTTACACACGAATGACAGGATAATAAACATAAAAAAAATTTCCCGTTGCAATGCACGGGCATTTGTGCTAGTATATAGGTAAAGCAAATTGGGTTTCTTTCGTCCGTCATGGCATTTTTTAGAAAAATCTCTCTATTTCAGAGAATTCAACCCGCAGTACTGTTTTAAGTTAAAACGAATCGTTTTTACATATTTTATACAAAACTCCCTGTGTTTTGTTGAAATCAACCCGCGGTTCGGATTTAAGTCACACCCGAACCATTATTTTACATTTTTCGAAACCCCCCTGATGTTTTAGGTAATTCATCCACGGATCATATTTAAGTCAAACAATGTTGCTTTAAATCATCCATATTTTTTAAACCGTAACTCCGATTTGAACATGTTATATATGAAATTTGATTAGAAAAATATGTAGAATATGAATATGAGATTATTTTCACATGTTAAGTATTTTTAAATATTATTTTGGAATATATTTAAGTCAAATAAATGATTTTCTAAATTATCCGTATCTTTTAAACCGTAACTTCGATTTTAACATATTATATATGAAATTTTATTAGAATAATATGTGGAATCTAAATATGATGTTAATTTTACCTGTTAAATATTTTTAAAATATCGTTTTGGGAGTAAACTTATAATTTATAGTGTAAGATCCGTTTTCCTTTCGTACCGACGGCGACCCGGATTACAAATAAACACCCCAGTATAACAATATAGGGAAAAGAAAATATCGATAACTACACATGCATACCTCTGAAAAATGACGCAGGCGAAAACAACAAATTTCTTATCGCGAGAGTGAGAGAAAGCGAGAGAGAGAGAGAGGGAGGGAGGGAGGGAGAGGGAGGAGAGAGGGAGAGAGAGACGCGTTAGGATTAAACATATTCAAACATATTTTTTTATTTTGTGTGAACACCAAGGCCATCGCCGGCGAGGGTGAGAAGGAGGATAAGCGGCAACACAAATATGATGCCTCGCAAAAATAAAGGAGATGGATCAATTGTGGTCTTGGGTGATGGTTGTTGGGTTAAGAGTGTGTGTTGTGTTTTCTCTCCCGTTGCAACGCACGGGCTCTTTTGCTAGTAAAAACTAAAACCATGTCCAAAATGAATTTTTCTAATGAATTAGTGACACTAGTATTACCTTTTAAGAAGAAAAAAATGATTTTGTTAAAAAGACTTCCACACTAATTTGCTTTGAAATTGCACATTTTGTAATATACAAAAAATAAACATATAATACTATAATTTTCACGCTCTAATATAGTTTACACACATATTGTATAGTACTTACATCTATCTATACATTTACAATCACCTAACATCAATGAAAGAATCAATGGTCAAGAAGTTGACTTATTTAAATTTGAAAAGCTATCAACTTACGTACAGCTAAAGTGTTTTGGTTATTGTTGGTGCCTAAGTTGGGACGGTTTAAACTTCTATCAAGTTTTGGTTGAATTTCTGGTTAAATTCAAGTGGGCATTCTAGCCATTTGGCCGAATTCAAAACCGAAATAGTTGGTTGTTTGGAAATCCCGGAGATCCCAATGGCACTTTAATCTCCCACTAGAAGCGGATGCCCTCTTTGCCACACCGCTAGCTAGTGGTTCGTCAAGATTGGGCCACGCTACAAAATTTCATCAATTTAGTGACGAAATAGGAAATGTCGCCTGAAATCATTTTCTATGACGATCCATCGTCATGAGGTGTTTTCCTCGCGGGGTGGCACCCTAGCCAAATTTGGCAATGTTCTAGTCTGTAATCGTGCGATGCTTTTGGGTGTCACTAGGCATGAACATTTTCCTGGATGATTTGTAGTATCATAGAAAATGTTTCGTGTCACAAACAATGTTAAGAGGGCTAGAAAAAACGATTAAAAATGGTGTGTTGGTGTTCAGAACATAATACCTTATAAATTCTGCTACCATAGAGTTTATAACAAATTACATTCTAATTTCAGGCTTTAGGGTTCGAATGCTCTTATCGAAATTCATTGATTATTTCTCCGTGCGTGCTCACATTGTAGTGAATTACGAGAGCATGAACCAAAAAAATATAATCACATACAAATATATTCCATTATTTATGAGTTAATCTAAAATTTCATCAATCCAAAAGGTGGTCAACAAGAAAGTTTGTTTCGTACAAACGAACAACTTTGCATTTTAGATCATCTCAATCCCATGTCATGCAAACGCCGTCCGCTTGCATCAGTGTTGGGGAACGTAGTAATTTCAAAAATTTCCTACGCACACGCAAGATCATGGTGATGGCATAGCAACGAGAGGGGAGAGTATTGTCCACGTGCCCTCGTAGACCGTAAGCGGAAGCGTTATGACAACGCGGTTGATGTAATCGTACGTCTTCATGATCCGACCGATCCAAGTACCGAACATACGGCACCTCCGAGTTCAGCACACGTTCAGCTCGATGACGATCCCCGGGCTCCGATCCAGCAAAGCGTCGGGGATGAGTTCCGTCAGCACGACGGCGTGGTGACGATGATGATGCTCTACCGGCGCAGGGCTTCGCCTAAACTCCGCGACGATATGACCGAGGTGGAATATGGTGGAGGGGGGCACCGCACATGGCTAAGGAACGATCCGTAGATCAACTTGTGTGTCTATAGGGTGCCCCTGCCCCCGTATATAAAGGAGTGGAGGAGGGGGAGGGCCGGCCCTCTCTATGGCGCGCCCTAGGGGAGTCCTACTCCCACCGGGAGTAGGATTCCCCTTTTCCTAGTAGAACTAGGAGCCCTTCCATGTAGTAGGAGTAGGAGAGAAGGAAAGGGAAGAGAGAAGGGAAGGAAGGAGGGGGTGCGGCCCCTCCCCCTAGTCCAATTTGGACTAGGCCATAGGGGGGCGCGCGGCCTGCCCTAGGCAGCCCCTCTCTCTTTCCCGTATGGCCCAATAAGGCCCAATACTTCTCCCCGGCGAATTCCCGTAACTCTCCGGTACTCCGAAAAATACCCGAATCACTTGGAACCTTTCCGAACTCCGAATATAGTCGTCCAATATATCGATCTTTACGTCTCGGCCATTTCGAGACTCCTCGTCATGTCCCCGATCTCATCCGGGACTCCGAACTCCTTCGGTACATCAAAACTCATAAACTCATAATATAACTGTCATCGAAACCTTAAGCGTGCGGACCCTACGGGTTCGAGAACAATGTAGACATGACCTAGAACTATTCTCGGTCAATAACCAATAGCGGAACCTGGATGTTCATATTGGCTCCTACATATTCTATGAAGATCTTTATCGGTCAAACCGCATAACAACATATGTTGTTCCCTTTGTCATCGGTATGTTACTTGCCCGAGATTCGATCGTCGGTATCCAATACCTAGTTCAATCTCGTTACCGGCAAGTCTCTTTACTCGTTACATAATGCATCATCCCGCAACTAACTCATTAGTCACATTGCTTGCAAGGCTTATAGTGATGTGCATTACCGAGAGGGCCCAGAGATACCTCTCCGACAATCGGAGTGACAAAACCTAATCTCGAAATACGCCAACCCAACATGTACCTTTGGAGACACCTGTAGTACTCCTTTATAATCACCCAGTTACGTTGTGACGTTTGGTAGCACCCAAAGTGTTCCTCCGGTAAACGGGAGTTGCATAATCTCATAGTTACAGGAACATGTATAAGTCATGAAGAAAGCAATAGCAACATACTAAACGATCAAGTGCTAGGCTAACGGAATGGGTCATGTCAATCACATCATTCTCCTAATGATGTGATCCCGTTAATCAAATGACAACTCTTTGTCTATGGCTAGGAAACTTAACCATCTTTGATTAACGAGCTAGTCAAGTAGAGGCATACTAGTGACACTATGTTTGTCTATGTATTCACACATGTATTATGTTTCAGGTTAATACAATTCTAGCATGAATAATAAACATTTATCATGATATAATTAAATAAATAATAACTTTATTATTGCCTCTAGGGCATATTTCCTTCAGTCTCCCACTTGCACTAGAGTCAATAATCTAGTTCACATCGCCATGTGATTTAACACAATATTCATATCTGTATGTGATTAATACCCATAGTTCACATCGTCATGTGATCAACACCCAAAGGATCTACTAGAGTCAATAATCTAGTTCACATCGCTATGTGATTAACACCCAAAGAGTACTAAGGTATGATCATGTTTTGCTTGTGAGAGAAGCTTAATCAACGGGTCTGTCACATTCAGAGCCGTATGTATTTTGCAAATATTCTATGTCTTCAATGCTCTGCATGGAGCTACTCTAGCTTAATTGCTCCCACTTTCAATATGTACCCAGATTGAGATTTAGAGTCATCTGGATCAGTGTAAAAGTTTGCACCGATATAACTTTTACAACAAACTCTTTTATCACCTCCATAATCGAGAAACATCTCCTTAGTCCTTACTAAGGATATTCTTGACCGCTGTCTAGTGATCTACTATTAGATCAAAATTGTATTTCTTTGTCAAACTCGGAGCAAGGTATACAATAGGTTTGGTTCACAGCATAGCGTACTTTATAGAACCTATGACTGAGGCATAGGAAATGATTTTTCATTCTCTTTCTATTTTCTGCCATGGTCGGGTCTTGAGTCTTACTCAACTTCATACCTTTGCATCACAGGCAAGAACTCCTTCTTTGACTGTTCCATTTTGAACTATTTCAAAAATTTATCAAGGTATGTACTCATTGAAAAATCTTATCAAGCGTCTTGATCTATCTATATAGATCTTGATGCTCAATGTGTAAGCAGCTTCACCGATGTCTTGCTTTGAAAAACTCTTATTCAAGTATCCTTTCATGCTATCCAGAATTTCCATATCATTTCCAATTAACAATATGTCATCCGCATATAATATTAGAAATGCTACAGAGCTCCCACTCACTTTCTTGTAAATACAGGCTTCTTCAAAAGTCTGTATAAAACCATATGCTTTGATCAACTCATCAAAGCGTATATTCCAACTCTGAGATGCTTGCACCAGTCCATAGATGGATCGCTGGAGCTTGCACAATTTGTTAGCACCTTTAGGATTGACAAAACCTTCTGGTTGCATCATATACAACTCTTCTTTAAGAAAACCATTAAGGAATGCAGTTTTGTTTATCCATTTGCCAGATTTCATAAAATGCGGCAATTGCTAACATGATTCAGACAGACTTAAGCATAGATACGAGTGAAAAACTCTCATCATAGTCAACACCTTGAACTTGTCGAAAACCTTTTGCGACAATTCTAGCTTTGTAGATAGTAACACTATCAGCGTCCGTCTTTCTCTTGAAGATCCATTTTATCTCAAAGTCTCGCCGATCATTGGGCAAGTCAATCAAAGTCCATACTTTGTTTTCATACATGGATCTCATCTCAGATCTCATGGCCTCAAGCCATTTTGCGGAATCTGGGCTCACCATCGCTTCTTCATAGTTCGTAGGTTCGTCATGGTCTAGTAACATAACTTCCAGAACAGGATTACCGTACCACTCTGGTGCGGATCTTACTCTGGAAGACCTACGAGGTTCTGTAGTAACTTAATCTGAAGTTTCATGATCATCATCATTAACTTCCTCACTAATTGGTGTAGTAGTCATAGGAACAGATTTCTGTGATGAACTACTTTCCAATAAGGGAGCAGGTACAGTTACCTTATCAAGTTCTACTTTCCTCCCACTCACTTCTTTCGAGAGAAACTCCTTCTCTAGAAAGGATCCGTTCTTAGCAATGAATAACTTGCCTTCGGATCTGTGATAGAAGGTGTACCCAATAATTAACTTTGGGTATTCTATGAAGACGCACTTCTCCGATTTGGGTTTGAGCTTATCAGGTTGAAACTTTTTCATATAAGCATCGCAACTCCAAACTTTAAGAAACGACAGCTTAGGTTTACTGCTAAACCATAGTTCATACGGTGTTGTCTCAACGGATTTAGATGGTGCCCTTTTAAACGTGAATGCAGCTGTCTCTAATGCACAACCCAAAACGATAGTGGTAAAACCGATAAGAGACATCATAGATCGCACCATATCCAATAAAGTGCGGTTACGACGTTCGGACACACCATAACGTTGTGGTGTTCCAGGTGGCGTGAGCTGTGAAACTATTCCACATTGTTTTAATTGAAGACCAAACTCGTAACTCAAATATTCGTCTCCATGATCAGATCGTAGAAACTTTATTTTCTTGTTACGATGATTTTTCCACTTCACTCTGAAATTCTTTGAACCTTTCAATTATTTCAGACTTATGTTTCATCAAGTAGATATACCCATATCTGCTCAAATCATCTTGTGAAGGTCAGAAAATAACGATACTTGCCACGAGCATCAACACTCATTGGATCGCATACATCGGTATGTATTATTTCCAATAAGTCAGTAGCTTGTTCCATTGTTCCGGAGAACGGAGTTTTAGTCATCTTGCCCAAAAGGCACGGTTCGCAAGCATCAAATGATTCATAACCAAGTGATTCCAAAATCCATCTTTATGGAGTTTCTTCATGCGCTTTACACCGATATGACCCAAACGGCAGTGCCACAAATAAGTTGCACTATCATTATTAACTTTGCATCTTTTGGCATCAATATTATGAATATGTGTATCACTACGATCGAGATCCAACAAACTATTTTCATTGGGTGTATGACCATTGAAGGTTTTATTCATGTAAACAGAACAACAATTATTCTCTGATTTTAAATGAATAACCGTATTGCAATAAACATGATCAAATCATATTCATGCTCAACGCAAACGCCAAATAACATTTATTTAGGTTCTACACAAATCTCGAAAGTGTAGGGAGAGTGTGATGATGATCATATCAATCTTGGAACTATTTCCAACACACATCGTCACTTCACCCTCAACTAGTCTCTGTTTATTCCGTAACTCCTGTTTTGAGTTACTAATATTTAGCAACCGAACAAGTATCAAATACTCAGGGGCTACTATAAACACTAGTAAGGTACACATCAATAACCTGTATATCAAATATACCCTTGTTCACTTTGCCATCCTTCTTATCCACCAAATATTCAGGGCATTTCCGCTTCCAGTGACCATTTCCTTTGCAGTGTAAGCACTCAGTTTCAGGCTTTGGTCCAGCTTTGGGCTTCTTCGCGGGAGTGACAACTTGCTTGCCATTCTACTTGAAGTTCCCTTTCTTTCCCTTTGCCCTTTTCTTGAAACTAGTGGTCTTGTCAATCATCAACACTTGATGCTCTTTCTTGATTTCTACCTTCGTCGATTTCAACATCACGAAGAGCTCGGGAATCGTTTTCGTCATCCCTTGCATACTATAGTTCATCACGAAGTTCTAGTAACTTGGTGATGGTGACTAGAGAATTCTGTCAATCACTATCTTATCTGGAAGATTAACTCCCACTTGATTCAAGCGATTGTAGTACCCAGACAATCTGAGCACATGCTCACTAGTTGAGCGATTCTCCTCCATCTTTTAGCTATAGAACTTGTTGGAGACTTCATATCTCTCAACTCGGGTATTTGCTTGAAATATTAACTTCAACTCCTGGAACATCTCATATGGTCCATGACGTTCAAAACGTTTTGAAGTCCCGATTCTAAGCCGTTAAGCATGGTGCACTAAACTATCAAGTAGTCATCATATTGAGCTAGCCAAACGTTCATAACGTCTGCATCTGCTCCTGCAATAGGTTTGTCACCTAGTGGTGCATTAAGGACATAATTCTTCTGTGCAGCAATGAGGATAAACCTCAGATCACGGATCCAATCCGCATCATTGCTACTAACATCTTTCAACACAATTTTCTCTAGGAACATATCAAAATAAACATATGAAAGCAACAACGCAAGATATTGATCTACAACATAATTTGCAAAATACTACCAGGACTAAGTTCATGATAAATTAAAGTTCAATTAATCATATTACTTAAGAACTCCCACTTAGATAGACATCCCTCTAATCCTCTAAGTGATTACGTGATCCATATCAACTACACCATGTCCGATCATCACGTGAGATGGAGTAGTTTCAACGGTGAACATCAATATGTTGATCATATCTACTATATGATTCACGCTCGACCTTTCGGTCTCCGTGTTCCGAGGCCATATCTGTATATGCTAGGCTCGTCAAGTTTAACCTGAGTATTCCGCGTGCGCAACTGTTTTGCACCCGTTGTATTTGAACGTAGAGCCTATCACACCCGATCATCACGTGGTGTCTCAGCACGAAGAACTTTCGCAACGGTGCATACTCAGGGAGAACACTTCTTGATAATTAGTGAGAGATCATCTTATAATGCTACCGTCAAACAAAACAGAATAAGATGTATAACAGATAAACATCATATGCACTCAAAATATATGACATGATATGGCCATGATCATCTTGCGCCTTTGATCTCCATCTCCAAAGTACTGTCATGATCTCTGTCGTCACCGGCACGACACCATGATCTTCATCATCTTGATCTATATCAATGTGTCGTCACATGGTCGTCTCGCCAACTATTGCTCTTGCAACTATTGCTATCGCATAGCGATAAAGTAAAGCAATTATTTGGCACTTGCATCTTATGCAACAAAGAGACAACCATAGGGCTTCTGCCAGTTGCCGATAACTTCAACAAAACATGATCATCTCATACAATAACTTATATCTCATCACGTCTTGACCATATCACATCACAACATGCCCTGCAAAAACAAGTTAGACGTCCTCTACTTTGTTGTTGCAAATTTTATGTGGCTGCTACGGGCTGAGCAAGAACCGATCTTACCTACGCATCAAAACCACAATGATAGTTCGTCAAGTTAGTGCTGTTTTAACCTTCGCAAGGACCAGGCGTAGCCACACTCGGTTCAACTAAAGTTGGAGAAACAGACACCCGCTAGTCACCTGTGTGCAAAGCACGACGGTAAAACCAGTCTCGTGTAAGCGTACGCGTAATGTCGGTCCGGGCCGCTTCATCCAACAATACCACTGAACCAAAGTATGACATGCTGGTAAGCAGTATGACTTGTATCGCCCACAAATCACTTGTGTTCTACTCGTGCATATAACATCAACGCATAAAACCTAGGCTCTGATGCCACTGTTGGGGAACGTAGTAATTTCAAAAATTTCCTACGCACACGCATGATCATGGTGATGGCATAGCAACGAGAGGGGAGAGTATTGTCCATGTACCATCATAGACTGTAAGCGGAAGCGTTATGACAACACGGTTGATGTAGTTGTACGTCTTCATGATCCGACCGATCCAAGTACCGAACGTACGACACCTCCGAGTTCAGCACACGTTCAGCTCGATGACGATCCCCGGGCTCCGATCCAGCAAAGCGTCGGGGATGAGTTCCGTCAGCACGACGGCGTGGTGATGATGATGATGCTCTACCGGTGCAGGGCTTCGCCTAAACTCCGCGACGATATGATCGAGGTGGAATATGGTGGAGGGGGGCACCGCACACGGCTAAGGAACGATCCGTAGATCAACTTGTGTGTCTATGGGGTGCCCCTGCCCCCGTATATAAAGGAGTGGAGGAGGGGGAGGGCCGGCCCTCTCTATGGCGCGCCCTAGGGGAGTCCTACTCCCACCGGGAGTAGGATTCCCCTTTTCCTAGTAGAACTAGGAGCCCTTGCATGTAGTAGGAGTAGGAGAGAAGGAAAGGGAAGAGAGAAGGGAAGGAAGGAGGGGGTGCGGCCCCTCCCCCTAGTCCAATTCGGAGTAGGCCTTGGGGGGGGGCGCGGCCTGCCCTACGCAGCCCCTCTCTCTTTCCCGTATGGGCCAATAAGGCTCAATACTTCTCCTCGGCGAATTCCCGTAACTCTCCGGTACTCCGAAAAATACCTGAATCACTCGGAACCTTTCCGAACTCCGAATATAGTCGTCCAATATATCGATCTTTACGTCTCGGCCATTTCGAGACTCCTCATTATGTCCCCGATCTCATCCGGGACTCCGAACTCCTTCGGTACATCAAAACTCATAAACTCATAATATAACTGTCATCGAAACCTTAAGCGTGCGAACCCTACGGGTTCGAGAACAATGTAGACATGACCTAGAACTATTCTCGGTCAATAACCAATAGCGGAACCTGGATGTTCATATTGGCTCCTACATATTCTACGAAGATCTTTATCGGTCAAACCGCATAACAACATATGTTGTTCCCTTTGTCATCGGTGTGTTACTTGCCCGAGATTTGATCGTCGGTATCCAATACCTAGTTCAATCTCGTTACTGGCAAGTCTCTTTACTCGTTACATAATGCATCATCCCGCAACTAACTCATTAGTCACATTGCTTGCAAGGCTTATAGTGATGTGCATTACCGAGAGGGCCCAGAGATACCTCTCCGACAATCGGAGTGACAAAACCTAATCTCGAAATACGCCAATCCAACATGTACCTTTGGAGACACCTGTAGTACTCCTTTATAATCACCCAGTTACGTTGTGACGTTTGGTAGCACCCAAAGTGTTCCTCCGGTAAACGGGAGTTGCATAATCTCATAGTTATAGGAACATGTATAAGTCATGAAGAAAGCAATAGCAATATACTAAACGATCAAGTGCTAGGCTAACGGAATGGGTCATGTCAATCACATCATTCTCCTAATGATGTGATCCCGTTAATCAAATGACAACTCTTTTGTCCATGGCTAGGAAACTTAACCATCTTTGATTCAACGAGCTAGTCAAGTAGAGGCATACTAGTGACACTATGTTTGTCTATGTATTCACACATGTATTATGTTTCCGGTTAATACAATTCTAGCATGAATAATAAACATTTATCATGATATAAGGAAATAAATAATAACTTTATTATTGCCTCTAGGGCATATTTCCTTCAATCAGTACTCTGTATAAATTGCGGCAAAAAATTTCAAATAAAAACAAGACAATGCCATTTCAATCATTGTATCACTAATACTAGAAATATTACAAGGTTCAAATTCCAGTGTGACAAGGCCCAAACTCGGAGATTACAAGGTTCAAACTGATGTTAGAGATCAAATTCATCTTCTTCAGAATCTTTGTCATGCACTATTTCTATGAAGGGATCAACCACCGAGAAGTCATATATCGGCTTGATATAATGACTTCCGAATAATCTACCATTTGAATTTCCAAAATGAATTTCAGCTTGTGTAGAGCTTTTTCCATTCAGCTGAACACACCTATGCTTATTAGCAAATCATTCATCTCTGTACACTAAATATAGGGCAAACCTCATTACCTTCAGCACACTTGTTTTCCGAACAAAGAACCTTGCGAATTTCATCTCTTCTGTGGTGCCTCGGTGCTTGTTCAAAGTAATTTCTGTCAGATGGAGATCAAGGCATTCAATTGGATTGTTATATTGCACCACATTTTCCACTTTTGGGTCTGCTTTTATCTACAAACGAAGGCAACACATCAATACCTAGATGCAGTGTTGAACATTGCGGGCCTCTTTGATTTGTTTGATTTCTAGAATGCACAAATAGAGTGACATGCTATTTTCAATTGTTCATGATTAACATCTAAAAAATACATGTATTGAAATGCTCCAAAATTCCTTTAGAAATTATAGTACATTTGATATTGTAATCATGGGTATAAGTACCAAAAAATTAAACTCCGTTGTGGTTACCAATTAACAAAAAGGAGCATTACCTCGATGTATAGCTTCTCCGTGCACGGAAAGCATTTGAGGAATCTAACAACTTGATCCAGATTGGGGTCAATAGATTGTAGTGGCAAGATCTTCACTGTGCGCATAGGCAGGCTCATGCTTGTGGGTATCATTTTTTGGATGACAACCGAACATAGATCCACAAAAAATTAGATACAATGTGATGTATAATAAGAGGGAGAAGAAGAAGAAGACGGTAGTACCTGAATGGGTATGGATCTAGTTACAAGTTCGGAGAATTCATCAGATGAATAGCCCAACACTGTCAATTTCGGTGCGTCAATGACCATGATTCTTATTGGACCTTCTTTATCAAGCATGGACAATCTCTCAAGGAAAGGCGTATTCTCAATGACCATGTCGTGAAACAACTCAATTGATCACATGTTGCGGCACCAGCAATGCACATAAATTGCATGGACATTCATCAAGGCGATGTGGAGGCTACTGAACCCATCCATCACCTGAAGACGAAGGAAATCGAGTGATGTACAGTTGAGGAGTAGGCGCTCCATATCCTCCTTCGAGATGCTGATGCCTAGGAGCTCGAGGTGCTTCAATTTAGGGAGATGAAGAGCAGGCTCGACATCAATATGGGGGGAAAACACACTCCATTGACCTAGCACAGCGTAGCGTGGGCGTGAGGTGAAGCGCGAACAACGGCAGCGAGTGGAGATGCCTAGCTTGAAAGCTCAACTCCTCTAGATGTTCTAGGGCCGGGGATTGGAACCACTCATGAAACTTGGGTTCGACCTTGTAGTTGGAACGGAACTTGCCTATGGCAAGGCGTCTGCGTGGACCAGGGTGCATGGCGAGGATGTGGGACAACGCGTCCAAGCGTTTGCGATCCCCGTGGCAGGGCTCACCATCATCAAAGAGAAGGCCCAAAATAAAATAAAAATGAGAGAACATAGAGAAGGGGCAATGTTACCATCCTTTTACCACACTTGTGCTTCAAAGTAGCACCATGATCTTCATGATAGAGAGTCTCTTATGTTGTCACTTTCATATACTAGTGTGAATTTTTCATTATAGAACTTGGCTTGTTGTTGGGGAACGTAGTAATTTCAAAAATTTCCTACGCACACGCAAGATCATGGTGACGCATAGCAACGAGAGGGGAGAGTGTGTCCACGTACCCTCGTAGACCGTAAGCGGAAGCATTATGACAATGCGGTTGATGTAGTCGTACCTCTTCACGATCCGACCGATCCAAGCACCGAACGTACGGCGCCTCCGAGTTCAGCACACGTTCAGCTCGATGACGATCCCCGGACTCCGATCCAGCAGGGTGTCGGGGATGAGTTCCGTCAGCACGACAGCGTGGTGACGATGATGATGTTCTACCGACGCAGGGCTTCGCCTAAGCACTTCAACGATACGACCGAGGTGGAATATGGTGAGGGGGGCACCGCACACGGCTAAGGAACAATCACGAAGATCAACTTGTCTGTGTTGGGGTGCCCCGTGCCCCCGTATATAAAGGAGGGAGGGGGGAGGTGCGGCCGGCCCCTAGGGGTGTGCCTGGAGGAGTCCTACTCCCACCGGGAGTAGGACTCCCCCCTCTTGCCTTGTAGGAGAAGGAAAGGGGGAGGGGAAAGAGGAAAGGGGGGCGCCGCCCCCCTTCCTTGTCCTATTCGGACTAGAGGGGGAGGGGGCGCACGGCCTGCCCTGGCCGGCCTTCCTCTTCTCCCTTAGGGCCCATGTAGGCCCATTAACCCCCGGGGCGTTCCGGTAACCCCACGGTACTCCGGAAAAATCCCGATTTCTCCCGGAACAATTCCGATATCCAAATATAGGCTTCCAATATATCAATCTTTATGTCTCGACCATTTCGAGACTCCTCGTCATGTCCGTGATCACATCCGGGACTCTGAACAACCTTCAGTACATCAAAACATATAAACTCATAATGAAACTGTCATCGTAACTTTAAGCGTGCGGACCCTACGGGTTCGAGAACTATGTAGACATGACCTAGAACTGTTTCCGGTCAATAACCAATAGCGGAACCTGGATGTTCATATTGGCTCCTACATATTCTACAAAAATCTTTATCGGTCAAACCGCATAACAACATACGTTGTTCCCTTTGTCATCGGTATGTTACTTGCCCGAGATTCGATCGTCGGTATCTCAATACCTAGTTCAATCTCGTTACCGGCAAGTCTCTTTACTCGTTATGTAATTGATCATTCCGTAACCAACTCATTGGTCACATTCCTTGCAAGGCTTATAGTGATGTGCATTACCGAGAGGACCCGAAGATACCTCTCCGACAATCGGAGTGACAAAACCTAATCTCGAAATACGCCAACTCAACATTTATCTTTGGAGACACCTGTAGAGCTCCTTTATAATCACCCAGTTACGTTGTGACGTTTGGTAGCACATAAAGTGTTCCTCCGGTAAACGGGAGTTGCATAATCTCATAGTTGTAGGAACTTTGTATAAGTCATGAAGAAAGCAATAGCAACATACTAAACGATCAAGTGCTAGGCTAACGGAATGGGTCAAGTCAAGTAGAGGCATACTAGTGACACTATGTTTGTCTATGTATTCACACATGTATTATGTTCCCGGTTAATACAATTCTAGCATGAATAATAAACATTTATCATGATATGAGGAAATAAAAAATAACTTTATTATTGCCTCTAGGGCATATTTCCTTCAGTCTCCCACTTGCACTAGAGTCAGTAATCTAGTTTACATCATTATGTGATTTAACACAAATATTCACATCTATATGTGATTAATACCCATAGTTCACATCGTCATGTGATCAACACCCAAAGGGTTTACTAGAGTCAATAATCTAGTTCACATCGCTATGTGATTAACACCCAAAGAGTACTAAGGTATGATCATGTTTTGCTCGTGAGAGAAGTTTAGTTAACGGGTCTGTCACATACAGAGCCATATGTATTTTTTGCAAATATTCTATGTCTTCAATACTCTGCACGGAGCTACTCTAGCTAATTGCTCCCACTTTCAATATGTATCCAGATTGAGACTTAGAGTCATCTGGATCAGTGTAAAAGTTTGCACCGATGTAACTTTTACGACGAACTCTTTTATCACCTCCATAATCGAGAAAACATCTCCTTAGTCCTCACTAAGGATATTCTTGACCACTGTCCAGTGTTCTACTATTAGATTAATTTTGTATTCCTTTGTCAAACTCAGAGAAAGGTATACAATAGGTCTAGTACACAACATAGCATACTTTATAGAACCTATGACTGAGGCATAGGGAATGACTTTTCATTCTCTTTCTATTTTCTGCCATGGTCGGGTCTTGAGTCTTACTCAACTTCACACCTTGCAACACAGGCAAGAACTCCTTCTTTGACTGTTCCACTTTGAACTACTTCAAAATCTTATCAAGGTATGTACTCATTGAAAAATCTTATCAAGCGCCCTGATCTATCTCTATAGATCTTGATGCTCAATGTGTAAGCAGCTTCACCGAGGTATTTGTTTGAAAAACTCCTTTCAAACACTTCTTTATGCTTTCCACAAAATTCTACATCATTTCCGATCAATTCACATATACTTATCAGAAAGGCTGTAGTGCTCCCACTCACTTTCTTGTAAATACATGCCTTTCCAAAAGTCTGCATAAAACCATATGCTTTGATCAACTCATAAAAGCGTATATTCCTACTCCGAGATGCTTGTACCAGTCCATTGATGGATCGCTGGAGCTTGCACATTTTGTTAGCACCTTTCGGATCGACAAAACCTTCTAGTTGCATCATATACAACTCTTTTTCCAGAAATCCATTCAGGAATGCAGTTTTTACATCCATTTGCCAGATTTCATAAAATGTGGCAATTGCTAACATGATTCGGACAGACTTAAGCATCGTTACGAGTGAGAAAATCTCATCGTATTCAACACCTTGAACTTGTCGAAAAACCTTTCACGACAAGTAGAGCTTTGTAGATAGTAACACTACTATCAACGTCTGTCTTCCTCTTGAAGATCCATTTATTTTCTATGGCTTGCCGATCATCGGGCAAGTCCACCAAAGTCCATACTTTGTTCTCATACATGGATCCCATCTCAGATTTCATGGCCTCAAACCATTTCGCGGAATCTGGGCTCATCATCGCTTCCTCATAGTTCGTAGGTTCATCATGGTCTAGTAACATGACTTCCAGAACAGGATTACCGTACCACTCTGGTGCGGATCTTACTCTGGAAGACCTACGAGGTTCGGTAGCAACTTGATCTGAAGCTTCATGATCATCATCATTAGCTTCCTCACTAATTGGTGTAGAAATCACAGGAACTGATTTCTGTGATGAACTACTTTCCAATAAGGGAGCAGGTACAGTTACCTCATCAAGTTCTACTTTCCTCCCACTCACTTCTTTCGAGAGAAACTCCTTCTCTAGAAAGGATCCATTCTTAGCAACAAAGATTTTGCCTTCGGATCTGTGATAGAAGGTGTACCCAACAGTTTCCTTTGGGTATTCTATGAAGACGCACTTCTATGATATGGGTTTGAGCTTATCAGGTTGAAACTCTTTCACATAAGCATCGCAACCCAAAACTTTAAGAAACGACAACTTTGGTTTCTCACCAAACCACAGTTCATAAGGCATCGTCTCAACGGATTTTGATGGTGCCCTATTTAAATGTGAATGCAGCTATCTCTAATGCATAACCCCAAAATGATATTGATAAATCGGTAAGAGACATCATTGATCGCACAATATCCAATAAAGTGCGGTTACGACGTTCGGACACACCATAACGCTATAGTGTTCTAGGTGGTGTGAACTGTGAATCTATTCCACATTGTTTTAATTGAAGACCAAACTCATAACTCAAATATTTGTCTCCGCGATCAAATCGCAGAAACTTTATTTTCCTGTTACGATGATTCTCCACTTCACTCTGAAATTGTTTGAACTTTTCAAATGTTTCAGACTTGTGCTTCATTAAGTAGATATACTCATATCTGCTCAAATCATCTTGTGAAGGTCAGAAAATAACGATACCCGCCACGAGCATCAATACTCATTGGACTGCATACATCGGTATGTATTCTTTCCAACAAATCAGTAGCTCGTTCCTTTGTTCCGAATAACGGAGTTTTAGTCATCTTTCCCAAAAGGCACGGTTCGCAAGCATCAAATGATTCATAATCAAGTGATTCCAAAAACCCATCAACATGGAGTTTCTTCATGCACTTTACACCGATATGACCCAAACGGCAGTGCCACAAATAAGTTGCACTATCATTATTAACTTTGCATCTTTTGGCATCAATATTATGAATATGTGTATCACTACGATCGAGATCCAACAAACTATTTCATTGGGTGTATGACCATCGAAGGTTTTATTCATGTAAACAAAACAACAATTATTCTTTGATTTTAAATGAATAACCGTATCGTAATAAACATGATCAAATCATATTCATGCTCAACGCAAACGCCAAATAACATTTATTTAGGTTTAACACTAATCCCGAAAGTATAGAGAGTGTGCGATGATGATCATATCAATCTTGGAACCACTTCCAACACACATCGTCACTTCACCCTCAACTAGTCTCTGTTTATTCTGTAACTCCTGTTTCGAGTTACTAATTTTTAGCAACCGAACAAGTATCAAATACTCAGGGGCTACTATAAACACTAGTAAGGTACACATCAATAACCTGTATATCAAATATACCATTGTTCACTTTGCCATCCTTCTTATCTACCAAATATCCAGGGCATCTTCGCTTCCAGTGACCATTTCCTTTGCAGTGTAAGCACTTAGTTTCAGGCTTTGGTCCAGCTTTGGGCTTCTTCGCGGGAGTGACAACTTGCTTGTCATTCTACTTGAAGTTCCCTTTCTTTCCCTTTGCCCTTTTCTTGAAACTAGTGGTCTTGTCAATCATCAACACTTGATGCTCTTTCTTGATTTCTACCTTCATCGATTTCAGCATCACGAAGAGCTCGGGAATCGTTTTCGTCATCCCTTGCATTATAGTTCATCACGAAGTTCCAGTAACTTGGTGATGGTGACTAGAGAACTCTGCCAATCACTATCTTATCTGGAAGATTAACTCCCACTTGATTCAAGCGATTGTAGTACTCAGACAATCTAAGTACTTGCTCACTAGTTGAGCAATTCTCCT
The DNA here is from genome assembly GCF_018294505.1 of Triticum aestivum. Taxonomy (NCBI): domain Eukaryota; kingdom Viridiplantae; phylum Streptophyta; class Magnoliopsida; order Poales; family Poaceae; genus Triticum; species Triticum aestivum. The sequence continues at coordinate 568,325,993 of NC_057801.1, forward strand.
CCATCTTTTAGGCGAAGTATTTGTCAAAGGTCTCATACCTCTTGACACGGGCATGAGTCTGAAGTACCAATTTCATCTCATGGAACATCTCATATGTTCTGTGACGTTTCAAAAACGTTTTTGTAGTCCCGGTTCTAAGCCATAAAGCATGGTGCACAAAACTATCAAGTAGTCATCATATTGAGCTAGCCAAACGTTCATAACATCTGCATCTGCTCCTGTAATAGGTTTGTCACCTAGCGGTGCATCACGGACATAATTCTTCTGTGCAGCAATGAGGATAAACCTCAGATCATGGACCAAGTCCGTATCATTGCTACTAAATCTTTCAACTTAGTTTTCTCTAGGAACACATATAAAAAACTTAGGGAAGCAAAAACATAGGGAAGCAACAACGAGAGCTATTGATCTACAACATAATTTGCAAAATACTACCAGGACTAAGTTCATGATAAATTAAAGTTCAATTAATCATATTACTTTAAGAACTCTCACTTAGACATATATCTCTCTAGTCATCTAAGTGATCACGTGATCCAAATCAACTAAACCATGTCCGATCATCATGTGAGATGGAGTAGTTTTCAATGGTGAACATCACTATGTTGATCATATCTACTATATGATTCACGCTCGACCTTTCGGTCTCTGTGTTCCGAGGCCATATCTGTATATGCTAGAATCATCAAGTTTAACCTGAGTATTTCGCGTGTGCAACTGTTTTGCACCCGTTGTATTTGAACATAGAGCCTATCACACCCGATCATCACATGGTATCTCAGCACGAAGAACTTTCACAACGGTGCATACTCAGGGAGAACACTTCTTGAAAATTTAGTGAGAGATCATCTTAAAATGCTACCGTCAATCAAAGCAAGATAAGATGCATAAAGGATAAGCATCACATGCAATCAATATAAGTGATATGATATGGCCATCATCATCATGTGCTTGTGATCTCCATCTTTGAAGCACCGTCGTGATCACCATCATCACCGGCGCGACACCTTGATCTTCATCGTAGCATCGTTGTCGTTACGCCATCTCTTGCTTCTACGACTATCGCTACCGCTTAGTGATAAAGTAAAGCAATTACAGGGCGTTTGCATTTCATACAATAAAGCGACAACCATATGGCTCCTGCCAGTTGCCGATAACTTCGGTTACAAAACATGATCATCTCATACAATAAAATATAGCATCACGTTTTGACCATATCACATCACAACATGCCCTGCAAAAACAAGTTAGACGTCCTCTACTTTGTTGTTGCAAATTTTACGTGGCTGCTACAGGCTGAGCAAGAACCGTTCTTACCTACGCATCAAAACCACAACGATAGTTCGTCAAGTTAGTGCTGTTTTAACCTTCGCAAGGACCGGGCATAGCCACACTCGGTTCAACTAAAGTTGGAGAAACAGACACCCGCTAGTCACCTGTGTGCGAAGCACGGCGGTAAAACCAATCTCGCGTAAGCGTACGCGTAATGTCGGTCCGGGCCGCTTCATCCAACAATACCGCTGAACCAAAGTATGACATGCTGGTAAGCAGTATGACTTGTATCGCCCACAACTCACTTGTGTTCTACTCGTGCATATAACATCAACGCATAAAACCTAGGTTCGGATGCCACTGTTGGGGAACGTAGTAATTTCAAAATTTTCCTACGCACACGCAAGATCATGGTGATGCATAGCAACAAGAGGGGAGAGTGTGTCCACGTACCCTCGTAGACCGTAAGCGGAAGCGTTATGACAACGAGGTTGATGTAGTCGTACGTCTTCACGATCCGACCGATCCAAGCACCAAACGTACGGCGCCTCCGAGTTCAGCACACGTTCAGCTCGTTGACGATCCCCGGACTCCGATCCAGCAGGGTGTCGGGGATAAGTTCCGTAAGCACGAGGGTGTGATGACGATGATGATATTCTACCGACGCAGGGCTTCGCCTAAGCACTGCAACAATACGACCGAGGTGGAATATGGTGGAGGGGGGCACCGCACACGGCTAAGGAATGATCACGAAGATCAACTTGTCTGTGTTGGGGTGCCGCCCTGCCCCCGTATATAAAGGAGGGAGGGGGGAGGTGCGGCCGGCCCCTAGGGGTGCGCCTGGAGGAGTCCGACTCCCACCGGGTGTAGGACTCCCCCCTCTTGCCTTGTAGGAGAAGGAAATGGGGGAGGGGAAAGAGGAAAGGGGGGCGCCGCCCCCCCTTCCTTGTCCTATTCGGACTAGAGGGGGAGGGGGCACGCGGCCTGCCCTGGCCGGCCTTCCTCTTCTCCCTTAGGGCCCATGTAGGCCCATTAACCCCCGGGGGGTTCCGATAACCCCCCGGTACTCCGGAAAAATCCCAATTTCTCCCGGAACAATTCCGATATCCAAATATAGGCTTCCAATATATCAATCTTTATGTCTCGACCATTTAGAGACTCCTCGTCATGTCCGTGATCACATCCGGCACTCCGAACAACCTTCGGTACATCAAAACATATAAACTCATAATGAAACTGTCATCGTAACTTTAAGCGTGCGGACCCTACGGGTTCGAGAACTATGTAGAAATGACCTAGAACTGTTTCCGGTCAATAACCAATAGCGGAACTTGGATGCTCATATTGGCTCCTACATATTCTACGAAGATCTTTATCGGTCAAACCGCATAACAACATATGTTGTTCCCTTTGTTATCGGTATGTTACTTGCCCGAGATTCGATCGTCGGTATCTCAATATCTAGTTCAATCTCGTTACCGGCAAGTCTCTTTACTCGTTACGTAATGCATCATTCCATAACCAACTCATTGGTCACATTGCTTGCAAGGCTTATAGTGATGTGCATTACCGAGAGGGCCTAGAGATACCTCTCCGACAATCGGAGTGACAAAACCTAATCTCGAAATACGCCAACTCAACATTTATCTTTGGAGACACCTGTAGAGCTCCTTTATAATCACCCAGTTATGTTGTGACGTTTGGTAGCACACAAAGTGTTCCTCCGGTAAACGGGAGTTGCATAATCTCATAGTTGTAGGAACTTTTGTATAAGTCATGAAGAAAGCAATAGCAACATACTAAACGATCAAGTGCTAGGCTAACGGAATGGGTCAAGTCAATCACATCATTCTCCTAATGATGTGATCTCTTTAATCAAATGACAACACATGTCTATGGTTAGAAAACATAACCATCTTTGATTAATGAGCTAGTCAAGTAGAGGCATACTAGTGACATTAAGTTTGTCTATGTATTCACACATGTATCATGTTTCTGGTTAATACAATTCTAGCATGAATAATAAACATTTATCATGATATGAGGAAATGAATAATAACTTTATTATTGCCTCTAGGGCATATTTCCTTCACTTGTATATTCCAATGATGGGCTTTCTCAAATTGCCCTAGGTCTTCGTGAGCAAGAAAGTTGGATGCACATCCACTTAATTTCTTTTTGAACTAATATTAGCATAATAGACCGGTTGTATATATAATGAACAAATAGTATGATAATATACGCACAAAAGAGCTGATAGTTCACATACAAAACGTTGTAGTAAACTTTTCTTTACCTGTGATTTTTTTATTAAAAAACATGCCCCAATAACTTCTATGTAAATAGAATGATAATGCCCCAATAACTTTTCTTTACCCGCGATTTTTTATTAAAAAACATGCCCCAATAACTTCTATGTAAATAGAATGATAATACATGCACATCAGAGCTGATAACTCACATACAAACGTCGCGGTAACTATTGACCCGAGAAAAAAAGTATTTGGAAAACATACATCCGGTATCTTATGTGTAAATAGCATGATAATATACACATACGAGATCTGATAACTTATGTACAAACATCAAGAAAGTTTAATGACCAACGCAAAAAAGTTGTTAAAACAACATACCAGATAACTTCTATGCAAATTGCACGGTAATATACACAGAGCAAAGCCGATAACTCACTACAAACACCAGGTAACTTTTAACCACGAGATAAAAGTTTACTAAAAAACATACTCCGGTACTTCTATGAAAACAACATGATAATATATGCATGACAGGGTTGATAACTTACTTAGCCTAGACGCGATAACTTTTTCACCCCTGAAAAAAAGTTGTTGAAAAACACCTTGTGTCAATATCATGGTAATATATGCCCACCAGAGCTAATAACCTACTTTCTCCGTCTGAGAATAAGTGTACATCTAACTTTTGTTCTAAGTCAAAGTTTTAAATTTTTTACCAATTTATAGAAAATAGTAGTAACATATACTCCCTGCATTTTTATATACTACGCATATTAGTTTTGGTCAAAGTCAAGCTTTACAAACTTTGACAAAATTTATATACAAAAATTATTAACATATGTAATAACAAATCAATACCATTAGATTCATTGTTGAATGTACTTCCACATCATATAGATTTGTTATGCTAAATATTTATATTCTTTTCTATAAATTTGGTCAAACTTTACAAAGTTTGACTTCAGTCAACTCTAATATGCGGAGTAAATAAAAACAGAGGGAGTATGATATCAAATTGATATATTCTCATAGTACATTTCAAAAGGAATCTAGTGATACTAATTTGGTGCCATAAGTGATTTTACTTTTTTCTAGAAAGGTGGTCAAAGTTTTAAACATTGACTTAAGACAAAAGCTAGATGTACACTTATTCACGGACGAAGAGAGTACTTTGCCCTGGCGTGGTAACTGCTTTGACCAGGGAAATTATTTTGTTCAAAAACACCCCCTCCCCGTTATTATGGTAATATATACACAACAGATCTATAACTTAGTTTCCTTAGACATGGTAACTTTTTGACATAAAAAAAATCTTCGGAACATACCAAAATGGGATCTAGTTTTGAAGGCACCATCGTTTTGATCTACAAAACATTTTGGATTTTATGAAAAGGGGGAATTTTGGTCAACATTAAAAAAAAATTGTCCTCTATTGTATTCATGCATGTGCACGCGAGGAGAAAATTGTCAGAACCATTTTTTATACCTCGATAATATCTGTGTAAACAACATGATAAATTATGCTTCGCACACATGATAACTTATGTAGGAGAGGTGTGATAACTTTTAACCCAAAAAAAGGTCGTCAGAACATATCAACAAGGGATCTAGTTTCGAAGATCTTGTTGCAATGATTTTTTATGTGACAGCAATTTTTTAATCGGAGCTATGGTTTGTGATACAAAACATTTTAAAGTTTGAATTTCAAAGGAATCTTTGATGACATCAACAGTTTTGCTGTTATATATTTACCTCCAACTAGCCTCCCTCAAAAAATTTCCTTCCCTCCAGAAAGTTTGAAAGGCCCGCTCGATTAACTCCCACCTCCTCCATAAATACAGGCTATCCTTCATTATAAGTGTGACTGCACCTCCTTCCAACAAACAAAGCACCTCCTCGTCTCTCTCTCTTCTAACCTAGTTCCCCTCCCCCCCCCCCCCCCCCCCCCCCCCGCGCTGGTTGCTCTAGCTCCGCCGCAACTAATCGTTTGGTCCAATCGCGACTCACGCCATGACCGACGGCATTAAGATGGACCCCATCTGCTCTGAAGGTCAAAGTACTCCAATAGCTCACCTTAGATGACGAGGTCACACCCCCTATCCCACATAAAATTTGCACATCTGTCTAGATCTACGCATCTAGTTTCTTGTTGAGTCGGAGATGCAATCTAAATTGTGTTACTTGTACTAGTACTAAATTTTAGGGTTCGTATCCGAGTCAAGACTGCGGGTCATTCTACCTAGGGTGCTAGTATGTATACAATTTTCTAGTATGGGTATGATGTTGTAATAAAATGCAAGGTCATAATATCTAATCTATTCGCTAATTACTCCTTTTACTTTATTAATGAGCTTCTTGTTTGTCCAAACTTTTTTCCATGGAAATTGTTTCTCCAAACTTTGATACTATCTTGTTCAGGTTCAATGATTATGCCCTTTCGTATTGCTTTTCCTCTGGAGTGAATTTTGTTGAGCAACTAAATACATGTTTAATTTTCTTAATTGTTGTCGGCAGCTGATAAAAGCTCATCAACGGGATTGGAGCTAAATCAAGCAGTCCCGAACCAGGATAATGGGTCTCAAACCGAAGAAGTGATGAACTGTGAGGACAATGATAATGAACCAACGGTTGAGCAGTTGGCGTATGTTGCAAATATGATTAGATGTCTAAGAAAGCGGGAAGGAAAACTCTTCAACCCTGGCAACAATATGACGATATTGTTTGACATTCAAAAAGGTACTACTAAATGTAGATTATAATCTTATATGTTGAATTACATCTTAGCAGGCATTTTCCTGTATCACTAAGGAAGGAGAGATGACTTTTACACGAAGCTCAGGCACGTCCAAGAGAAAGCAAGATGAACCGATTAGTCAGTGTACTTTTTACCCTATAAACACTTATTTTAAAAGGATATTTAATATAGTGTTTTTGTTTCCTTTACCACTGCATATTGCGCAAATGCGTTAATATTTTGGAATTGTGCAATACCTAAATATTAAAGTAGATTGATAACCTTGATCTATGATTTCTGTAGGGACAGTTGGATTTCACATATACTGAATTGAATGCATGTCCAGGAGGCTAGCATGAAGAAGTTAGACCTATGAAGATGCAGCATAAACAACCTAAACAGTAAAGAATGCTTTGGCAGAGGAACATGAGCCTATTGTTGTGAACGAGGCCCTGGCAGATCAACATGAAGAGACTGAAGGTATCATGGGGTGCGTAAAATATCAGCATGAAGAGGCTGAACCTACCAAGGAGGCCTAGGCGGAGTTTCATGAGGAGGCAGGAACTGGCACGGAGGTTGTGGCCGATCAATATGAAGAGCCGGAAGCTGGCATGGAGGCCCTGCCAGAGCAATATGGAGACCTTGAAGTTGTCAAGAAGGCCCTAGCAAAGCAGTAGGAAGAACTTGAAGCTATCAAGACGGCCCTTGCAGAACAGCAACAAGAACTTGAACCTGTCAAGAAGGCCCCGCCAGTGCACAAGGATGAACTTGAAGATTTCGAACTGGCCCTGGTAGACTACAATGAAGAAGTTGTAATGCCCTATTAGACTAAGTAAAGTTGTCATCAAGACAATTCGAGAGCAGCAGGTTGCAGTTGAAACTGACAAGTGTCATATTTTCTTTTGTGATACTTTGTCCAATGGTGCAATACTTTGTCCCATAGAGCAAGTAGTGAAATTTGTTCCATTTTGGCAGCAAATTTAAATATAAAACAAATTGTCGAAGTCTACAAACTGTGACAGATATGGATACCATCACTAGCGTATGGAGCCACATGTAAGCAACCACGTCGCCCACCTCCAGTCCCATATGTAAGCAACCACGTCAGCAATTTATGGGCCCATAAGTCAGCGGTGTTGACTTGTCAAAACTGACGCCCGACTTATTACTGACGGGCACCATCGGTGATAAAACCTCAGCAGGGCCCAGCTGTAAGGTGCCACGTCCGTAGATTATGGGCCCGTATGTCAGAAACGTTGACTGGTCAAACATGGATGTTCGATGGTTAGTGTTGGATGTATCGTCCCCGAAAACTACGATAAGGGACGATTATTAGTATACAATGACAGTTCTAATGACATTTTTTTCCCGTCGCAAAAGATAGGTTCTGCGAAGTTTCTGGGTTCGTCACCTAAGATACGATCTTATGAGACCAAAAAAGCGGTATCGTCAAGATTTTATTTTCCATGACGGCGCCTTGGTGATGATGGGGGCGATGGCCAGAAAATGCCACGAGGGCATTTTCGGTGACGAAAAAGGGTTATACATGACACAAGTTAAACATCGCAAAATAGAGCAAATGCCCAGGCCACCTCGAGTCAGCTTGGAGCACAATATAAATGTAGCTAGCTACAACGATTGCTATAGTCAACACATGAATTGGGCCTCACGCCCCAGGCCGCAGGCTAGGGCTACCTAGGGTATGTCTTTGTCATTGCTCTGAGTGTCTCTCTTGTAATTGCTCTCATGTTGCTATGTCTTTTAAGCAAGTGATCGCCCTAAGGTTGCCTTAGTGTTCCTTATATTGGAAGAACACGAGCCAACCACATACGTAAGAACAAAGGCCTAGGCAACAAAGGTAGAAAGAAACAAAAAGACTCCAACCAACCAATATAGAGAAATAAAAACAATATAAAAAAACTGTGAGACATTGCCCATAATAAAGAGACATACGACACCGCTCGCCAATGCAAGAACTATAGCATCTGCGCACCATCGCAATAGGCATAACCCCCCAAAATTCCATCAAATCAAAGCGAAAACACATAGCTCAGAGACCATGGACCAAACATCGCATTTCAAGAGTTAGGATGACATGACCTCTACTCGTGGCCTAACTCCAAACTGAAACTAAAAGAAGGATCACACAAAGGTGAAAACAAAGGATGGTTGATGAACTATTCTAAATGCAGTCACACGGCATGAAGTAGTTCAATACACATATTGATTGGACTCGTAACTTATTCTGGTGGCCTTGGTGATGTGGACCCCAACCTTGGGCTCCATGATGTCGAAACTAAACGTTCTTCTTCCCCTCCTTCATACTACCACGTCCGGAAATACTTGTCGGAGAAATATATAAAAATGGATATATTAAGAACTAAAATACGTCTAGATACATCCATTCATCCGACAAGTATTTTTGGATGGAGGGAGTATTTGGTAGGCTGGACTATAGGAAGTTCCTCAACTCATCTGTCATGGTACCTACACCACCAAAATTATCACCGACGAGGCCACAAGATCATTTATTTGTCGTGGCAGAGTTACACTGGTTCAAAGGGTCGACGGTGAATGAAAGGTGGTGAACCTGGCGAGCTTAAAGGCTTCGTTGAAACAATTGATGTCCAACGCGGAGGAGTGGATTATTTCCACACTCTACCCAATCTCGTTGATGCAAGGCGTGGAAGTGCGCAGACTCGAAGAGAAGTTATAACACCATCTTGCGGCTTGCTACGTCGCTGACGGCTGAGGAGTTTGGGACGGGAAGTTGCACCAGGGGTGCAGCGACATAACTGTCGAATGAACCAAAACCGAGCCAAATTCTCGGTGCAAAAAACAATGAAGTTACTCCATTTTTTCTGAGGGGTCGGTTACTCCATTGTTTCTGGCTGAGGATTTGACTCTTGATTTGTTCCTCCCAGAAAATATCGGTTCTAACCGAAACCGAGCCAAATTCTCGATGCAGAAAACAATACGTTTTGCATTTGTGGGGTACCTGACCAGTCATCACATATACTACTCCGAACCGTCTTTCTTTATTACTTGAAGAACCGAACCGATCGGTTCAAGTTAGGCCGAGCGCCCCGTCTGGTCAAATCTCATGCAATGACCAAAAAAAGGTCTCATGCATTGACCAAAGGGATCCATCAAGACCATGGTCGAGTTAAAATCATGAGGCAAAATCTTAAATTGTACACCTCTATTGATTGTGAGGGCTTCACATCATAGGGCATATAGTGAATTAAAGGATGATGATATTTCTTAGTACACCTCTCAACTCATCAGTTCACCACTTACAACTTGACAACTAAAGTTGGAGGTACGCTTCATTGGATCCTGCGAGCGGCAGGATTTGATTTCCTCAAGGTCCATCAAGGCATTTGTTATTCGCATGTCTGCCTCAAACGAAGATACCTACACGCACGACATACACGGAGTATAATTAATTTCGCATGATACTGAATGAAACCACGTTGACTCATTCTGACCGAGGAAGCAGTCAACCTGCGACTATATTATACTAGTCCGTTAACGTTGCTTTCGGGCACTGATGGAGAGCAATTCGTCGAAAGAACTAAAGTTGGATTACGCTTTCCGGCGCACGTACCTTGGACTCCACCGCGACCGCGACGTCCATGCACATGGCGCCGTCACAGCACCACGACCGGATCGCCGTCACCCGCAGCTCCTCCATGGCTTTGAGCCGCCGGAGCACCGCCTCAAGCACGCCAGCCATAGAAGAATACCCGCCCTCGCCGCGCACCTTGACCACCACGCCGCCGCCGGACGCGCCGTCTGATTCTGACGATCTCACCAGCTCTGCATTCCGCGCGTCAAGCCGGCCCTTCCTCCCCTCCAGCTCCCTGATGTAGTCGACCGCCGCGGCGAGGACGCAGTTCTTGGCACCCTGCGTGCGTACGCGCAGAAGAGAAATCCTCGTGTCACTTGCATTTGCAGTTCAACGACCGGTTGATGTGATCAACGTACGTACGTTTGATGCCCGTCCCGGGGGCAGGAGGGCGTGGATGTCGGCGTAGCCCTGGCTGAGGCGCTCCCGCCGCAGCCGCTCCCGCGTGATGTGCCGGAACGCCGAGCTGCGCGGCACCTGCGGCTCGATCGGCTCATTCGAAGATGTCCCCTGGGGAGATGACTCAAGGCCATTCATGCGCCTCAAGTACTCGTCCATGCTCCGGTGGACGTTGGCTCTGCCCCGCGCGCGCTGCCGCCGGCCCGGGGACACGAGCAACGACGACGTCGCCGTACTACGCCGCTGGTACGGCGCGAAGGCGCTGCCCTGGTGCACCACCGCGGGCGGGGGCGAGAGGAGGCCCATCAGGCCCATCAGGCCGTCGTCGTCGTCCCGGTCGACGGAGAAGAACCACTCATTCATGGCTCAAGGACCAAGTTCTCGTCGGTGGCCTCTGGGTGCTCTGAGTGCCGAGGCTATGCTTGCACGCATGCCGCTGTTGCCGCTGTTGGTGGTGCCGCGATCGCGCGCGTGTCTGCGCTTATATACGCGCGCGTCCAGGAGAGGCGGCACGACAGAAAAAAGACCGAGCAGGAGAACAAGAGAAGAAAGGTCGTCACGCCCGCGGGTGGTTTGATTTGACCGGGCACACTGTTTGAAGGCTGGCTGGCTCAAAAGTGAAAGCAGAAGCAGCATGGCTTCTCACTGCAGCACTGCATCTGCATGGTGTGTACGGTGTACCTGTTTTCCATTTAGAAAGACGGCCCGTACAGTACCCGCGCGTAGTCTGTATGCCATACACGGGTGTCCTCTGCCCCGAGGCAAAATCGGAAAGAACACATCGATCGGTCAGATAGAGGATTGAAAACTTCTACTTGGCCCTCCTTGTTTCGGCGTGCGGTGTATACGCACGATGCGTGCGTTGATTGCTGGCCGTAATGCGGTTCTGGGAGAGATGATCTGTATCCCGGAAGCTGCAGCCAGCACAGAACAGCGAGATGGTTTAGAGCATCTCCAACAGCAGTCACGCGACGCGTTAAAAAAGTTTGACAACATTGGAATCGTGAGTTTTTGCGCGTCTCGGATCACTGGCTACAGCGGCCGCTGCAAAATATAGTGCACGCGGGCCGCTGCAAAAATTGCAAGTGCGCTCAGCACAAACAACATATGCAATTCAAACAAAATCAAGGAGATCAAACACAAACAAAGGAAGGCGAGCTTCGCCCCGCTGCCTCCCGGGTCGCTCTCGCGACTCCGGAGGCCCCTGCCGCCGCCAACAAGAGGGCGCAACCGTGCCGCCCAATCCTTTCTCGCCGTCTCCGGAGGAAGCCTAAGGGCAAAGCCCAGCGGCTGACGGCGGCGGCGAGGACGCATGCAGCCCGCGGCTGCGACCACCCTTCCCGCTCCATCTCCACTTGCTAGATCCAGATCCATCTCCGAGCGTGCTCCGGGGCCTGCTGCGCGCCGTCGCTCCTCCACACCTGCGCCGCCATCCTCCGCGTCGACCCTCCTCTGCTGGCGCTAGGTGAGCGGGCGGCCTGGCCCCTGCCGCCGGCGGCGCCCGCCGCTGCGTTTTGGCCTCCTGGCCGTTCGTTTCGGCTGGCCGGCGACGGATCCGGCGGTTCCGGGCGCGGATCCGGCTCTCCCTCGGCTCACAGCTCGATCCGGCGCCGGCGTCCCCTCCCCTCTACATCGACAACCCGTCCTGCGCCTCCACCCCGCTCGCCTTCCCCGTCCCCGCCCCCTGCGCGCCCGTCACGGGCGGGCTGCGGCTGGTCCGGTCGATCCAGCGTCGGACCCCTCCTCGCCTCCGCCTCCGCCGGTCCCTGCCGGGAAGAACCTCCACTCGGGTGCCCCCACCCTCTGTCCACCTCCGACGCCGCCCCACCTCGTCTCCACCCTCCTCACAGGCGGCCTGCTCCACTCGTCCTTCCTCGGTTCACCATCCGCCTCACATGTCCGTCTCGGTCATGTCCTCTGTCGCCCTTCGACTCCACTTGGATGGCGGCCCACCATGGACGGATGTGCTACGGGAGAAATCCCCGCTGACCTTGTCAGCTGACCACAGCGGTGCTACTCCAGCGTCGCTTACCCTCTTGGGGGCGTGGCTCATGTGCCACTCCTGTCTCTCGGTCCGGACTCGCAGCTCTCGGCTCTGCCCTCTGGGAATTTAATCGATTATGCTCCAGGCGAAAGCTCTGTGATGGCGTCATCCTCGGATGTCGTCCACCTTCTTGAAGGCGTCACTAGGGAGCTCCTTGCCGCCATTCATCATCCGTTGCCCTTGGGGGTTGGTCATCCTCTGCTCTGCTAGCTCAAGACCCTCTCATGCCTGTCGTCTGTTTTGGTGAGCTTCGTGCTCTTCGTGCTATCTCGGTTCATCTTTGCTCAACAACAACGCAACGATGCCTCCCCACCTTGCTAATCATGTCGGCTTGCTGTGGCGGAGTTTCCAGTTGAGGTTCGTGATGGGTCACTCGTTGATTGGTGCTGCTCCTCTGTTGTGCCAAGGGGTTGGTATGCACGCCTGTGTGGTGCGTTAGGATAGTTGTTTAGTGTTGGTATTGTGTTTCCTCGATGACACACCACTTCCACTCGACTTTTATGGTGGTGGTCTCTTGGCTTGCTGGCTAGGTAGTGCCTTCTTCGGGGCGTCCATATGCTCTCACCCTGTTTAATCTTTCCCCCCTGTGTGGTTTTTCGGCCCGGTTTCCCTTATAAACGGGGTCAATCTGTTAAGGTTTTCGATCCGGTTTTCCTTATAAACTGGATCAAACACTTGGCATTTTGGCCACTTTGAGCAATATATTCAGGTGGGGAATCTCCCCCCCCCCCCGGTGACCGTCCAAAAAATAACACAAACAAAATAAATCAACAATAAATAGTACAATTTTATTATTACAACTCAAACAAATAATCTATCTTGCAACACAATAAATAGTTCAACAATGCAACATCAAACATACAAATCATGATGCTCTTTGTCGGTCATTCCATGCCCACCACTCCTTGATGAGATCCTTCTAAAGATTATCATGCGTTCGGCACGTCGAATGGCAATGATAGGAGGCAACAAATCAAGCCACCCTCGCAGCCCTCCGCCGCACTCGCACGGGATGTCCCAAGAGCTCATACTAAGAGTAGTCTAAATCTTGGCCATGCTCATTCTCGATGATCTTGTTGTGCATGATCACACAAGCGTGCATGATGTACCAAAGCATCTTTTGATCCCAAAATCTAGCCTATCCTCTCAGGCCTTATACAATGCTAGATGCTTAGGGAGGTGCTTAGAAAAAATAAACCGGGTTTTTCTAAAGCACTGGTGCCTATTTCTATAGAAGAGACGACAAATTAAGCGTCTACCCTGTACAAATTAGCATCAGTGCTTAAGGAAAGCCTGGTTTATTTCTCCAAACACCTTTCCTAAGCACCTTGCATTGCACAGGGCCTCACAATGGCAAATTGAGCTTGGAGAATCCCAAAAGCTCTCTTCACATGTTTCCTAGCCGTCGCCTGACCATTGTGGAAATCAAGATTTTTCTTACCTTCCAGTTTTTTGAGTGGCTTCATAAATGTTTGTCACTTTGGGTAGATGCCATCCGCAAGATAGTAGACATAGTTGTATGTATGACCATTTGCTACAAACTGCACTGGTGGCAGTTTACCATTTGCAATCTTATTCATGAGTGGTGACCGATTAACAATGTTGATGTCATTCAAAGATCCAGGCATTCCAAAAAAGCACGCCAAATCCAAGTCTCTTGATCGGCCATCGCTTCAAGGATTATAGTGAAACCCTTTTTTAGCCGTGGAATTGCCCATGCTATGCCTTAGGCCAGTTCTTCCAACTCCAATGCATGCAATCTATTGAGCCAAGCATACCTGGGAACCCGCGAGCTTTGTTCATCTCCAAAAGCCTTGCGGCGTCTTCAGCATTGGGAGATCTCAAATACTCCGGGCCAAACAGTTGGACAACTCCGACTGCGAAGCGCTTGACACACATGATGGCTTGATTCTCACCCATGGCCAACTAGATCAGCCAGAATACCGTATGCCAACATACGCAAAGCGGTTGTCACCTTTCGAAAGGTGCTATGCTTGTGTGTAACATCCCAATTTTCAATTTGGATGTTATACATAGATCATCATATGCATATCATATTTATTCTTGCTTTTGGTTGAGATCCTAGAAATCTTAAGCAACTCAAGGACCCAAGGAAAGAGTTGGGGGTTTCACAAAGTTCATATTTGAATTTATTTCAAATTTGAGGGAAGGATCAATTTGATTTTATTTATTTTCTCCAATTATTTCCAATAATAGAAATATATGAGAGAAGATAATATGACTTCTTCAATCTGAGTGAAATATTGGAGAAATAATTTTAATATCAAATTATGTTCTATTGATATTTAATTTGCTATTTTATTTCAATTAAAAAATATTGCATTTTTGGAAATTGCATCTTAGTCCAGAAAAATATTCATCTTGTCCTAAATATTAAGTTTGGACGGTGAAAATTGTTTCTAATTTTTTTTAGATTTTTCTTTATATTTTATTACGACTTTTCTTTCGGGCAATTTTTTTTAAAGTTCTTTCTGCACGACTAGGTCGAAGGCCCAGCCGAGCCGGCCCAGAAGCAGCGCCGCTGCCTTCCCCGTGCGGGAGTCCGCCCCGCCGCCGCCGGCCGAGTCTGAGGCGGGTACGCCTCCCGAGGCCGGCCCCTTCCCCAAGACGAGGCCGAGCCCCCCCTTAAATAGCGCGTCGCCCCGCCGCCTCTCCTCCACACCGCCGCCGCCTCCCGCCAACAGCAGCAGCAGCAGCCCGCGGCGCCACCGCCGCACACCCGCAATGCCGTCACCTAGTCCCGCGCCGTCGCCCCGCCGCCTCGCTGCCGACGCCGTCGTCCGATCTCGCCGTCGCCGCCGATTTTCTCGTGAACCGGTAAGACCGGCCGGAACCCCTTTTTTTTCGTTTTTTTGTCGGTTCGGTGAGATAGATCGGTTTTCTTAGGGTTTTTCTTAAGTAACGAATGTCCGTTCGTTCATTCGTTTTAACGAACGGTTTTCGCCATATAAGTTCTGTTAGCGAACGTTCGCGCAGTGGGATTTTTCTTTTTAGTTTATTTTCAGCCAGGGGCCTATCCACGAATAGTTTTATCGTGATTTAGCCCCTTATCTTTAAACTAGCATAACTTTTTACTCGTTTATCTAAATTAGATGAAACCAGCGCCTAAATCTTCGTCTCGCTCTTCTCTTTTCAGTTAACCAACTTGAACATGGTTTTGGTACTGTAAAATTTGAGTTTAGTCCAGATTAGTGAACGATCTTGTTTTGTTCGTATTTTGAGTTTCGTTTCTCTGTTTGAGTTCAATATTTTTGCAAACCATAGCTAAACACATGTACCCACTGTCAAGATCTAATCCTCATGATAATAATGCTGTTAGGTTTGACTTTTGTTAGTTTAAGCCGTTTGCTTGTTTCATGTTTGATTTGGATCTTTTCTCTGTTTTCTCGTTGCTTCGTTTGAGCGATTGCTTATGTATGTTATTGTTTGTCTACGCTAGATTACTCGAAGTGCGAAGCTTGTTACTACGAATCTCTAGAGTTTGCAGATCATCCGCAAGGCAAGTTACACTTTGATCATACTCTTTCATACCCAGTTTTTACTATGCATTAGTTCTGCCCCTCAAATATTTGCATGAGTAGGATTGGGAACATGTGGTTTGGTTGTAGTACTTGAGGTAGGAACCTAATACCTTTTGATCACCTCGGGAATATAGGTTATGCTTATTTTTGCTTAGCCAGGCTCATAGACGGGGATTGGATCGTGAATCACACATGGAAGTTTGAGAGTTATTTAATCATGGTTAACATTAAGGTGGCTACTTTAATATACATCTGGGTGGATTGGTTGCAGGCACCCGGGGAACCCAATGTTTCCTATTTTGGAAAATCCCGGAGTACCCGTGTGATTCTTCCTACGGTTCTCCACTCAGGCTCAAAGGGATCATAAGATTATTCATGCTAGAAACTTCCGTGTGCCGCCACATGCCATTATGGGCTCTGACATAGTTTGAGTAAGTTGCGTGAGCTCTTGGAGAGGTGGACTAGCAGATGTAGGGGAAAGTAGGTGTACCGATCCGCTCGGAGTAGGGAGTTAATGCTTCAGAAAGACTATGTCTCGGTCATCCGTTTCGCAAACATCATGTAGTGCGAGAAATTCAACGGAGGAGATCGAGTCTTGTGGGGAAAAGTGCGCAAACCTCTGCAGAGTGTATAAACTAAACATGGTTAGCCGTGTCCTCGGCTATGGACATCTTGAGTATATAATATTTGAATCTATTGATGTGATCTCATCACATTACTTTAATTAATTTGATTTGGGTTAATGATGATACTTTTAACTGGGATTTGAGTTGGGGTTACCTTCTCAAATAATGGGCAACTTGGGAGTAGTTAAATAAATTTATTCCTTTATTGTAGGGAAAAACTAGCTTTATGCAAAATCATAAACTTGCAGCCTCCACCAGCCAAATATTGCATGTAGATATAGTTCTTGCATTACTTTGCAGTGTAACTCCGCCAGCATATTCAATGTGCTGACCTACACGGCTGCAACGTCTCATGTTGCAGACTACTCAGACGATGAATAAGGTGCGATAGGTCGTTGTTTTGCACTCAGCTATGCCGTTGGAGTTGATGGACTCATTTACCTTCGAAGCTTCCACAGTTATCTAGTTTAGATGGCCTTCAGCCATTATATTTTTGTGTAATCATACTCTTTATGAAGACTCAATGAAATAAGTGTGTGATTAAAACTCTGTTATAATTCTTCGAGTACTGTGCGTGTCAGCATTACCGATCCAGGGATGACACTGATGCACAGAGACTTGACCGTTTGAGGTTTGGTCGCTACAAGATGGTATCAGAGCACACGTTGACTATAGGACATGATCACTAGATTAAGCCACATGATTTCTCATCTCTACTTATTTCTAATTCTCCTCTTTTCTACTCTATAGATGGTGGATCCCAGGAACAAGTTCACTCAGCCAGATGACGACACCCCTTTCGGAAAACATTTGAAGGAAGTCACTAAATATTTGAACATTGGACTACCAAGCTTCACAGGGACTTTCTCTATATCCGTACCGAAAGAGGAGCGCTGGAAGATCAAAGTTTGGGTACCTGGGAGGACATTTGCGCCAACAACGAAGCCTATTGATTTCTACCTGGATGCACCAAGCTGGAGTATAGGAAAGAGCATGGCAGCCCATATCACCTTTGGACGCATATGTGAGGTGTATCACAAGGAGCTGGAGAATATCGTTTATCAGATATGTGGCCATCGAGATGACAAATGGGAGATGATTCATACCAGGAGGGATGAATCAATTGCAGCCTACATTCAAGATATGAGAGATCATATTCGTCGAAAGAAGAATCAACAAATTATCCACATGAAGAAGATCAAGAAATTGGTGAAGAGAAATAATGAGCTAGAAGAGGAACTCAAGTATACACGCAATGGATACGAGGAAGAGATCGCCGTACTACTAGAGAAGCATGAAGACCTGAAGAGGAATATGGGAATATCAGTTGAGAATATCAAGCGAGCAACGGAGATCCGTTCGAAGTACTACATCATCCTAGACGACACCGACACGGATAGCGATAGAAATGATGACAGCGATGATGACTACGTCAACGAAGCTGGAGCAGATATCATGCAGTCTTTTTCTGATGAAATTTTCTGGATGACCACCATTGTAACTAGTAGTTTTCCCTGCAAGTAGTTAGCAACGATCAAGTTTGTAATCATAGGTTAGACCGAATGTGTGACTTGTGTGCTATTGATTGAAGTGAAATTTATTGTGTTTGTCTCATGAGCATATGGGTAGTGAATCTCTCTTAGACCTCAATTCTATTATGTTTTCTCACCCCTTCTAACCCATCAGATGCCTCCGAGACATGACAATGGATTTGCCTTCCCACCGGAGCTCACTCAGTTGATCCAGCAACAGAATGCCTTAATGCAGATGCTAGTTCAGAACCAGAAGCAAGGCAATAACAACAAAAACAAAAGTCCACCACCACCACCCCCTGTTGATCACCTAGCCCGCTTTCTAAGGTTGAATCCGCCGGTGTTCTCAAGTAGCACCAAGCCGATTGTTGCAGATGATTGGCTCCGCAAGATTGGAAGAGAGATGGACACTACAGGATGCACAAATGCAGAGAGAGTGCGCTTTGCCGCACATTAGCTTGATGGACCCGTAGCATCTTGGTGGGCGAATTTCACAGCCACTTATCCCATTGACACTGTTACATGGGATCTGTTTCAGAAGGCTTTCCGCACTGCCCATGTTTCAGCAGGAGCAATGAGCATGAAGAAGCGCGAGTTTCGCAACTTGCGCCAAGGAGGGCATACAGTGGGCCAGTATGTGGATGAGTTTAGCAACATGCTATGCCCCTAATGACATAGCTACATATGCCACTAAGCAGGAGAAGTTTCTGGAAGGACTGAATGATGAGCTGAGCATGCAGTGGATGGTGGCAACATTCAACAACTACCAGGAGTTGGTAGACAGGGTGCTCATGACTGAAGGCAAGCAGCAATAGATTGATAATCGCAAAACAAAGTATGGACAGGGGAGGAACACTTCAGGAGCTCAGCATAAGCCCCACTATTCCCCGTACTCAGGAGGACATAACCATAACCATGGAGGACATACGCACAATGGATCTAGTTTGCACAACCATAGTGGCCCCAAGAATGGCAATGTGAATGGAGGAAGCAGCAGCCAGAACCGTTCCAACCCTTCAACGCCAGCCAAGAGGGATCGGAGCAACATTACCTGTTTCAAGTGCCAGAAGACCGAACATTATGCTACTGAATGTCCTAAAGCCAAGAATGGAAATGGCAACGGATGTTCTGCCAAGAAGCCCAACCCCTTCACCAAAGGTCACATGAACCACGTCAGCGTGGAGGAGATTGAGGATCAACCCGACGCAGTTGTCGTTAAGTTTTTGATTAATGCATTTACCACACTTGTTCCTTTCGATACTCGTGCATCGCATTCATACGTATCAAGGGGATTTGTGGATAAGTATAACCTGCCAACCGTAGCCCTTAAGTCACCTATGCTAGTAAGTTCCCCAGGAGCGGAGTATATGGCTAGTAGGGGATGCTATTAGTTGCCACTAACCATAGGTAGACATATTTTCCCCACCGACATGATTGTTCTGGTGTCACAAGGATTGGATGTGATACTAGGAATGGATTGGCTATCCAAGTTTGAAGGAAACATCGACTGCGCCAGTAAATCAATTCTTCTCACCACCCTAGAAGGAAAGAGGATCAAGTATGTATCCTGATATGTCTCCAATGTATCTATAATTTTTGATTGTTCCATGCTATTATATTACCTGTTTTGGATGTTTATGGGCTTTACTTACACTTATATATCATTTTTGGGTCTAACCTACTAACTGGAGGCCCAGCCCGTATTGCTGTTTTTTTTGCCTATTTCAGTGTTTCGAAGAAAAGGAATATCAAACGGAAAGAAACCTTCGGGAGCGTGATTTTTGGAACGAACGTGATCCACAGGACTTGGAGTGCAAGTCAAGAAGCTGCCGAGGCGGCCACGAGGGTGGAGGGTGCGTCCTCCCCTACTGGGCGCGCCCCCTATCTCGTGGGCCCCTTGAGCGTCCACCGACGTACTTCTTCCTCCTATATATACCCACGTACCCCGAAAACATCAGGGGCGACCACGAAAAGCTATTTCCACCACCGTAACCTTCTGTATCCGCGAGATCCCATCTTGGAGCCTTCGCCGGCGCTCAGCCGGAGGGGGAATCGACCATGGAGGGCTTCTACATCAACACCATAGCCTCTCCGATGAGTTGTGAGTAGTTTACCACAGACCTTCGGGTCCATAGTTATTAGCTAAATGGCTTCTTTTGTCTCTTTGATTCTCAATACAAAGTTCTCCCTCCTCTTCTTGGAGATCTATTCAATGTAACTCTTTTTGCGGTGTGTTTGTCGAGATCCGATGAATTGTGGGTTTATGATCAAGTTTATCTATGAGAAATATTTGAATCTCCTCTGAGTTCTTTTATGTGTGATTAAGTTATCTTTGCAAGTCTCTTCAAATTATCAGTTTGGTTTGGCCTACTAGATTGATCTTTCTTGCAATGGGAGAAGTGCTTAGCTTTGGGTTCAATCTTGCGGTGTCCTTTCCCAGTGATAGCAGGGGCAGCAAGGCACGTATTGTATTGTTGACATCGAGGATAAAAAGATGGGGTTTATATCATATTGCATGATTTTATCCCTCTACATCATGTCATCTTTCTTAATGCGTTACTCTATTCTTATGAAGTTAATACTCTAGATGCATGCTGGATAGCGGTCGATGTGTGGAGTAATAGTAGTAGATGCAGGCAGGAGTCGGTCTACTTGTCACAGACGTGATGCCTATATACATGATCATGCCTAGACAATCTGATAATTATTCGCTTTTCTATCAGTTGCTCGACAGTAATTTGTTCACCCACCGTAATACTTATGCTATCTCGAGAGAAGCCACTAGTGAAACCTATGGCCCCCGGGTCTATCTTTTATCATATAAGCTTTCAATCTACTTTTATTTGCACCTTTTACTTTCCAATCTATATTAAAAAATACCAAAAATATATTTATCTTATCATACTATCTCTATCAAATCTCAGTTTCGCAAGTGGCCGTGAAGGGATTGACAACCCCTTTATTGTGTTGGTTGCGAGTTCTTTGTTTATTTGTGTAGGTGCGTGAGACTTTTGAGGAGCCTCCTACTGTATTGATACCTTGGTTCTCAAAAACTGAGGGAAATACTTACGCTACTATTGCTGCATCACCCTTTCCTCTTCAAGGAAAACCAACGCAAGCTCAAGACGTAGCAAGAAGGATTTCTGACGCTGTTGCCGGGGAGGTCTTCGCTCAAGTCAAGACATACCAAGTACCCATCACAAACTCATCTCCCTCGCATTTACATTATTTGCCATTTGCCACTCGTTTTCCTCTCCCCCACTTCACCCTTGCCGTTTTATTCGCCCTCTCTTTCCCAATTTCCTCTCTCTTTCGCTTGCCTTTTTGTTTGCTTGTGCCTCCATGTGCCTTCTATGTGCTTGCATCTTTGCTTGCTAAAAATCTATTGGTATGGATCCACTTAAAGTATTCTACTTGGATCATCTTCAATCCTTATGCGCTCATGCTGAAACCCCAACAAGCCTAGTTGATGGGAAATCTTTAGATGAGCACGTTCATTTTGTGTGTCACCATTTGTCTGAAAAAGGGAGACTCTTATTGGATCAAAGAAACAGATTGATGTGTTATGCTTGGAATCTTTGTGAAATTTGTGATTTGACTTGTTGCTCTAAGAGCCCTAAAAAACACCTCCCCTACCTTTGTGAGTTTAATGAAAATGAAATCTTATCTTCTTATGCAAAGGGTGTTTACAGTTACTATGATATCAAACAAATTGAAGAATTTTTTGCTTTTAAGGGTGCTTATGAAATTGCTTCTTTGTTTGAAAAGTATGATATTACTCTCTACGAATCTGAAAATTTTGACATACTTAAATATTGCTATGAAAACTATGCTCATAATTTCTATGTCAAAGAATTTATTGAGAGAATGAATGTTGCTTCGGAAGAAAATAATGATATGCATGAATCTATAGATAATGATTCCAATGATTTGATTGAAATATCCCTTGATGAACATGATGCTTGCTATTCTTGTGGCCATGATGTCAATATTTATGAAGATGAATTTGCTATAGTTCCTTATGTTAAACATGAGATCGTTGCTATTGCACCCATACTTGGTAGTTCCTTCAATGAAAAACATGATTGCAATGATGTTACTATAAATTCTCTTGATGTAAATTATGCTAATAATATGAAAAACCCTAAGCTTGGGGATGCTAGTTTTGCTATGTCTACTACTTGTTGCAACGATCATGATTGGGGTGATTCTTCTTTTGATCTTGAAAATTTATTTAACCCCCATGATGAATATGAGATTGATAATAGTGTTTGCAATAATATTGAAAGTGAGTTTGGAATAGTGTCAACTTTAGATCCCACATATTTGGAGTATGTTCAATCTTATGATATTTTTGATAAAAGTGGGTTTGGAGAGGTCATGACTTTAGTTAATGTTAATCCCACTATCTTGGAAGAGTGTCAACTTTGCATGCATGTGGACGTGTTGGGAATATGTTTTGTGATAGCTATATTATTGAATTTTCTTATAATCCTACATGTAATTATTACGAGAGAGGAAAATATGGATGTAGAAAATTTTATCTTACTAAATTACCTCTCGTCATGTTGAGATTGCTATCGTCTCTTTCTTCTTCCTTGCTTATGCTAGTTTTTGCTTGCCTTGCAAATTTGTTTGATTATAATATGCCTATGCATAGGAAGTATGTCGGGGATATACCCCGTGGCGTAAACCGGACGGAAGTTAACCCGGCCGGACTGGACGACTCACTGGTAACCCGCCCGGAGCTTGGCGGTTCACGGGCTACCCGCCCAGTCTTGGCGGTTCATTAGTAACCCGGCGGGCGGGTCAGAGGAGCGACAAGACCCGGTTTCCCAACTGGCGGTTCATGAAGGCCGGTTCATACTATGGTGGGCCAATTCAAGAGGAAAGGCATGAGGAATATTTGTCTTACAAGGAGTTAAGACCTGGACTTGTATCCGATTTGTATTAGAGATAGACTAGTCCTAATCCTAATAGGACTCCACATGTAACCCGCCCCTTCAACATATATAAGGAGGGGCAGGGCTCCCCATAGAGGGACAAGCTACAAGCAAGAAGAAACAATCTTAGGGCTAGACACAAAGAGGAGAGCCGGTTTACGACGACTCCCTCGTGATGATAATGAGACCTAGCCTCAAACAGCATGTAGGGCTGTTACCGGATGATGTTTCCCGGGGCCCGAAGCTGTCTAAATCCCTGTCTTATGTTGCGTCTCCCGATTCCGCTCAACCCCTCTCAAGCTACCACATAGATGCGTTGGCCTCGCGACTAAGTCCTCACATTAAGGACATCTGACGTGTTAATTCCACGACAGTTGGCGCCCACCGTGGGGCTTGCGCACGGTGGTGTGGAGTTCTTGAAGGGATCTTTTTCTGGGATAGAGAAGTTGCGACCCGCCGGATCAGCAAGAGCCGGTCTAGAAGTACAAAGATCATCAGTCAAGATCGAAGAAGTTTTCAGCGGCGGTGTATAGAAGATTGAGCAGAACCAGCAAAATTCATTGTTTTGCGGTCAGGATCATAGTTAACTTTGGAATTGGCAGTACAAGGTTTTACAGAAAATTAGGTTTGCGTTCTGTGCGGCGGACATGACCTAACGATCCGTCAAATCTGAAGACAGATCGACACCTATTGCAGCGGTTGTCGTACAAACTGAGATGATATCTGATTTAGCAAGTTAGCCGTGTCCTGGCCGGACTCTTTGATACTCGCCGGATAAACAAAGGCAACAAGCAGTGACAGGATCAGCTCCCAAGAAGATTGGATTGATCATTGATGTTGCTGCGCTCACAGAAAAGTCATGGCCAAGTATTAGGACTGATGGTTGCACGGTTTACGAGGTCTGTTTTTAATAGTGCTGCTGTTACTGCTAACACGTGAGCTCTAATTAGAACAAGATCATCTCCTGTTGGTCATGAGAAGATGTCTGAAGCATTAAGGAAAGATTCCAACGCGAAAGCCACCTCCGAGTCAACCCGCCTCGCCGCTGTTGAAAAAAAAATAGTAATAATATTACGGCGGCAGACGCCCAAAGGCCTCGGACAAAGACGTGCTCAAGGCATGTGCCCACTAGCCATGTTTGATGATGCACACACATGCAGCAGCAGTCTACGGAAGTCAAAGGCTAAGAAAAAAGGAAGAATAAGAAAAGTACTACTAGGATACATCTCACAGAAGGTCTAGTACAGATAAATATCAGACCGGATGAGGACAGGCGTCAGACACCACAGGTTCCAAGGTCAACATGACCCGTGACCCGGAGGCTCTGTCCTAAACCGCCCGGCTCCGGGCCCCGTGACGGCCACAGTTGCCGCAACATGTTCCAGCGTCCGTATTCACCGGACAAAATATACCAGGTGCTATCTTTTTATATACCTTATCAGCACATATTAAATTACTTGAGAACAATTACTCTGGCCTATATCTTTTTATACAGGACAAGTGCTCACTATAAAAGTGATGCCCTACTGCGGACGGCGCGCGCTAGCTGTTCTACACCAGCATCTGCGTATATCACACTGATAAATCGGACACAAACCGCCGCCCCGTAGTCTGGTTTACATCAACGCGCCGGCCAACTCGCCCGTCCGTACCACCTTACAGCACCACGGACGACTCGCCCGTCCACCCTGGCCACAGGTTCATGCGTCCGCGCCGGTTTACAACACGGAGGACAACTTGCTCGTCCGCACCGGTTTACAACACCGCGGCCGGATCATCCGTCTGCTCGTCTGGCCGACTCGGCCGTGATTAATTTTAGCATCACTGTGGTGATCATCAACTCCATGGCGGATAATTTCTGGCCTCACACATCAGGTGATATCCATCTAAATATATACTTTATTAGTGCATATTATTTTTGTCAAAGAGCAGTTTATCTTTGCCTTGGTCTGCAATATTGTATGCAGGAAAATTATTCATTATAAACGTGGTTTATACCATGTGTACAAAGCACGCGCTGGCAACGTCCTGCCCGGTGTTCGTCCGTTCCACATTACACGGTGAATGGACGCGTGCGAGCCGCCGCCCTTACGGCCCGGTTTACATCAACTCGCCCCTCCGAACCGGTTTACAACACCGCGACTGACTCATCTGTCTGTGCGGCCTCTGATGCTGCGGTCGTATTTTCCGTCCGTCTCTCGCAGCCTGGTCTACATCAACATACCGGGCCGCACCTGTCTGCATGAGCTGGTTATTGGGCGCACAAATCGCCGCCACTACAGTTTTGATTAACTTCAAATCGCCAGTTGGAAGGAACCATTGGCCGAGTTGCTGACACGGCTTATATGGGATCATTTACAACCCGCCGCAGTCACCTCAACCTTCTATGGATTCACATCGTGCTATCAACGCCAATGATATACAAGTTATGCCGGTTTATATCATGGTCAAATATGAAGAGTTTCAAGCCAACTCCTCGAGTCACCTTGAGACTCGGGGGCTACGATGACATGACTCAGCAAATCTTGCTAGTTTCAGCAAATTTAAGAACCCCAGGACGATGGAGGAAAAGATAACCCGGTCCAGGAGGCTACTGTTGCTTGAAGGCCGTTAGAAAATTTCCGGCTTAGAAAGTATATGACAATTATAAAATACCGGCTCAATGAAGAAGATCTGGGTCATCAGAAAGGATTCCGGTTTAAATTCTGGCTCAAGGGAAGTCAGTCTCATTGAAGCTCTGAAGCGCCCGAATCCGGTTTAACAATGTCCGGTTCAAAAAAGGAATTAACTTCTCGTAAGTTCGAGTTTAAAGACCATCAAAAAATTTCCGGCTGAAAATGAAGATTCCGGTTTAAAATCCGGGTCAAGGGAAAGATGTCTTCCACAAAGCTTTGAAGCTCTCAATATCCGGTTCAAGATCCCGGTTCAATAAGAATTTATCTCTTGCAAAAAAGTTAAAAATTACCGAAGAGGATCTGCTGCCATGATGTGCGGTTCAAACATGGGTATCCTGCCTTATTGGCCTAACATATTATTGGTCACATGGGGGCTTCTGCTTCATAAAGCAGGGTCTCTGTTCTTTTTTACATCATGCGTGGTTACACGGAGGTTCTGTCTTAAAGCGGCCTCCGATTTACCTCTTGGGTTAGCTTTTCAAAGCACCATGTTATATCACTTGGGGCCTTGGTCGTGTCCGAACCAATGCAACACCTCTTGATAGGCGAAAGCCACCAGATCACTTGGGGACATGGTCAAGTCTGAACCAGTCACGCCTCTTGGTCGGCCTATGGCCACAAAATCACTTGGGGGCTTGGTCGAACCCGAACCATTGCCACGCCTCTTGATCTGGCATATATGCCACGAATCATTTGGGGACCTGGCTGACTTGAACCATAGCTACACCTATTGGGAGCTTGGTCGTGTCCGACCATGGTAACACCATCTGATCGGCTCAGTAAAGCCTTCCTTTTTGCAAACGGTTTTATCATTGCCTTTGCTTCCATATTTTTTTCATAACTGTTATTTGATTTTTGTTGCGTTTTTTAAACCGACAACGTTTTAATCCGGTTCCACTGTCAATTACAAATTGACGGAACACGGTCAAATCTTAATCCGGAGGCCATCTGCCCAGTTTGATTTTCTATTATCATCCTATTATGGAGTAAACCGGCATTCATAAACCCGGCTTAATTTTCAATTACAAGTTGTCAATACAGGATCAAGTTATAATCCGGAGACTATCAACCCGGTCTGGTTTGACTGCGAGTCGCCAATATTATATATGGTTAAACCAGTGTTTTTCACAACCTGGCGCGGTTTTATTATAAACCGGCACAATATGGAAGGAGTTATCAGTACTCAAGA
Organism: Triticum aestivum; assembly: GCF_018294505.1. Lineage (NCBI taxonomy): Eukaryota > Viridiplantae > Streptophyta > Magnoliopsida > Poales > Poaceae > Triticum > Triticum aestivum. Next base: position 568,352,835 of record NC_057801.1, read on the forward strand.
TTTGGGTTATCACCCTTACTACAAAAAGTTGGTAAAACCAACGATGTGATTCAATGTCACAGGTATGATATATTTCATATTTGATTATTCTTAAGTGCAGCCTTGGTTATAAACCCAGGTTATATGTTGGGCATTATGACCCGTCCGGCGATGAACCGCCAGGACATTTTAAACTTTTTGTATGCAGAAACAGGTTGAATAAAGCATGATTATAAATCACTGATGTTTATTAAACCGGCCTGGCTTTCGATTATAAGTCGCTAGTATATATTTGGATTGCGCCATTGGAATCATGCGCTTATAAATCATTGGATTATATTATCTTGAATAGCCAACATGGCTGGATTTTTATTATGGTTATCAATAACCAATATTATGATTCAGGTTTCTAAAGTCGCTTCAGTGCAATGGCTATTATTTTATCAATGGATATAATTTATTCTACAATGGAGGGAATAGTCCCGAGTCGCTGCAGGCTTACGACCCGACACTTGGGGGCTACATTATTTAAGTTGAGATTACATCAAATACACAAGTCTCATGTCGCTGCAAGCATGCACCATGACACTTGGGGGCTAATGAAAAGTCATTCTCTGCTCATATTATTGAAGACACGACTCATCACGTTATAATGAGTCGGCCCTTGGGGGCTACCAATTGCTCCTGTCAACAACTCAAGGTACACAAGTTAAATCCATTATATTGAAGGGCCCGTCTTGCTCAGTTGGTAAAGCACAAGGCTCTTAACCGTATGGACGTGGATTCAAGTCCATGATGGGGGTTACATCGTATGATGTTATTTTCATTGAAGTGTATATCAAGTCCCAGCTCAATATTATCTTACTGAGCCGGCCCTTGGGGGCTACACATCATTGCTCAAATCTACATGATTATATTTACAAAGTCCCTGCTCATTATTGCATAAATGACCCGGCCCTTGGGGGCTACACTGGTTGAAGTTTTATGAGTATAAGGCAATTTCAAGTTCCTGGTTGCTGCAAACATGACAACCCGGCACTTGGGGGCTACATAATATGGAGTGTTCAGTTTTTACTAGTGACTGGGATGAACAACATGGATTTCTTCAAAAGTGGCAGTATTGATATTGAAGCAAGTCTTAAACCATAACTTTGTTTTGTTCAAGACTTGGGGGCTACAGGTAATATGGATATAAGGGAGAAGTATCTTCCAAATTTTCAGTTTGGAGCAAACCAGACTGAACCAGCGTTGGCAACAATCATGAACCGGCGTTGGAAACAATCATGACCCGGAATTATCAGTTTTTATAACCCGACAATGGTGGTTATCGTAAACCGGCAAGTTCTACATCTTCAAACCGGTCGAATATCAGATGAGTATTTCAAGACCAATAATTCTTAAACCGGCGCTCTGGAAGCCGACTCAAGTGGATTATTCTTCACAATATTTTTTATAAGAAGCCAACATCAGCAATTTGAGTATGAAGCTGGTTATTGACCCGGATTTTCTAGAAGGAGGAAATGACAAAGGACTTAAGGACGATCAGGTGTCGATCTACAAGAATTCTTAACCCGGAGCACAACCTGCCAAATTTGTTCTAGTGTTTATTTTGCAGCATAAGTTTACCATGGATAAATCCAAGCTAAACTTGGGGGCTAAGGTCGGGGATATACCCCGTGGCATAAACCAGCCGGAAGTTAACCCGGCCGGACTGGACGACTCACTGGTAACCCGCCCGAAGCTTGGCGGTTACGGGCTACCCGCCCAGTCTTGGCGGTTCATTAGTAACCCGGCGGGCGGGTCAGAGGAGCGACAAGACCCGGTTTCCCAACTGGCGGTTCATGAAGGCCGGTTCATACTGTGGTGGGCCGATTCAAGAGGAAAGGCATGAGGAATATTTGTCTTACAAGGAGTTAAGACCTGGACTTGTATCCGGTTTGTATTAGAGATAGACTAGTCCTAATCCTAATAGGACTCCACATGTAACCCGCCCCTTCAACATATATAAGGAGGGGCAGGGCTCCCCATAGAGGGACAAGCTACAAGCAAGAAGAAACAATCTTAGGGCTAGACACAAAGAGGAGAGCCGGTTTACGGCGACTCCCTCGTGATGATAATGAGACCTAGCCTCAAACAGCATGTAGGGCTGTTACCGGATGATGTTTCCCGGGGCCCGAAGCTGTCTAAATCCCTGTCTTATGTTGCGTCTCCCGATTCCGCTCAACCCCTCTCAAGCTACCACATAGATGCGTTGGCCTCGCGACTAAGTCCTCACATTAAGGACATCTGACGTGTTAATTCCACGACAAAGTATGTTAGACTTATATGTGTTTGTCACATGTTTTATGATGCTCTCTTTATGATTCAATTCTTGTCTTTCATGTGAGCATCATTAAAATTATCAATGCCTAGCTAGGGGCATTAAACGATAGCGCTAGTTGGGAGGCAACCCAATTTTATTTGTGTTTTTTGTTTTTGTTTATGTTTAGTAATAAATTTTTCATCTACCTTCTGTTTGTATGTGTTTCCATGTTTTGTTTAGTGTTTGTGCCAAGTAGAACCTATAGGATAACCTATGGTGATAGTTAATTTGATTCTGCTGAAAAACGGAAACTTTGCGCTCACGAGAAAAAATTCAATAAATCACACAAACGTGATTTTGCATTGATTATTTTTTCTGTAGATCAATATACAAATTTCCTAAGACGTCCTATTTTGGTAGGGTTTTTAGAGTTGCAGAAGTATTCGAAAGTTACAGATTGCTAAGACTATTCTGTTTTTGACAGATTCTGCCTTTCGTGTGTTGTTTGCTTATTTTGATGCATCTATGGCTAGTATGTAAGGGTATGAACCATAGAGAACTTGGAATACAGTATGTTTAACACCAATATAAATAAAGAATTAGTTCATTACAGTACCTTATGTGGTGGTTTTTCTTTCACTAACGGAGCTTATGAGATTTCCTGTTGGGTTTTGTGTTGTGAAGTTTTCAAGTTTTGGGTAAATATTTGATGGACTATGGAATAAGGACTAGCAAGATCCTAAGCTTGGGGATGCCCATGACACCCCAAGATATTCAAGAATGTCCAAAAGCCTAAGCTTGGGGATGCCCCGGGAAGGCATCCCCTCTTTCGTCTTCGTTCATTGGTAACTTTACTTGGAGCTGTATTTTTATTCGCCACATGATATGTGTTTTGCTTGGAGCGTCTTGTATGATATTAGTCTTTGCTTTTTAGTTTACCATAATCATCCTTGCTGTACACACCTTTTGGGAGAATCCCACTTGATTGGAATTTATTAGAATACTCTATGTGCTTCACTTATATCTTTTGAGCTAGATAATTTTTGCTCTAGTGCTTCACTTATATCTTTTAGAGCACGGCGGTGGCTTAATTTTGAAGAAATTGTTGATCTCTCATGCTTCACTTATATTATTTCGAGAGTCTCTTAGAACAACATGGTATTTGCTATGGTTATAAAATTGGTCCTAGAATGGTAGGCATCCAAGTTGGGTATAATAAAAACTATCATACGAAGTGAATTGGATGCTATGATCAATTTGATACTTGATAATTGTTTTGAGATATGGAGGTAGTGATATTAGAGTCATGCTAGTTGGGTGATTATGAATTTAAAGAATTCTTGTGTTGAAGTTAGCAAGTGCCGTAGCATGCACATATGGTTAAAGTTGTGTAAATTTTTTTGAAACATGAGGTGTTCTTAGATTATGCATCCTTATGAGTGGCCGTCGGGGACGAGCGATGGTCTTTCCCTACCAATCTATCCCCCTGGGAGCATGTGCGTAGTGCTTGGTTTTTGATGACTTGTAGATTTTTGCAGTAAGTATATGTCATGGAATTATCACGTCAGATGTCCTAGTGTGAGGACTTAGTCGTGGAGCCATCGCGACTAGGTTAGCTTAGAGGGGTTAAACCGGACAAAGGACACAGGGAATTTATACTGGTTTGTCCCCTTGCAGTGAAGGTAAAAGCGTATGATCGAGTTGTGGTGTTTTTGATGGGGCCTCGATCACCAGGAGCAAATATGCTTTGCCTAGTTCTCGAGTTGTTTTCTCTTTTCCCTGAACTGCTGCCTGGTCGTCCCTTTATATACACAGGTTGACGCCCGGCCGGTCTATAGAATCCCGAGCCGACTTATACAACTGTCCGGCTCGGTTTCTTCCTTTCCCTAACTTACAACACAAGTTACACATCTCAAGGTGGTTTACCTACATGGGCCCTAATCCGCCATTAGGCTCTGGGCCTCTAAGCTTCTATGGTAAAGCGCAAGAGTCTTCATCTTCATGGGCTTCTATACAGGTGACTCCTTGTGAGTATAATCCGGCCCCTCCTGGGCGGTTTACACTCATTAGTCATATCCCCAACATTAGGTCCCAGATTGGTTTGAACTTGTTCATGTCAATCTTCAACTTAGAGAAATTCTGGTTTGAACATCTTCATGTTGACCTTGTAAACCGTCATGACGTCATATTCTGAAATTTCCCTAAACCACCATGACGTCATGTGCATGAACAACTCATACATATTTCCCTTTTATTAATTGATCTTCGAAGACCAAGGCGACAACTGTGCCCCATTCTCCGTTTTGGGCTCCTCGATTCCCCTACTCGCCTACTTATCTATTCGCCTTATAAATAGGCCCAGGGGTCCTTTTCTTTTCCCCTTCCTTGCCTCTTCTTCCTCCTCGCGATGCTCGAGCCCTAAAGCTCCGCCGCCGCCCTCAACCTTCAAGCACTGCATCATCCCTGGCCGCTGCATCGACATGAACATTCCAGATTACTGCGGCACCTCTCCGCCGCTCCTATGAAGCCGGTAAGCTTTCTTTATTCAGCCCTAGATCTACCTTAGGGTTTCCTGCCTTCTTCAGTGTTCATCAGTGTTCGTCGGCGTTCATTGCTTTCCCTTACTGTCCCCTTGTCAAACTTGACATCTTCCCCGTGCGGACGAAATGATAGTTTACTTTTCCTCACCATGGCATTCCCTCGTCCGTAAAAAGATCCCATCTGAACCTTTGCTATGCTGCTGTCGCCATTTTTAGGGCTTTGATATTTTTTATTTTCCTGAAGTGCGCTAGATCCATAATGATAACGTTAGCTTGTGAAACCTGTTTGTGTAGTACTTAGCAATTTTCAGATCTGTTTCTTCCATACCACTATAGGCGGTTTAACCTTTAGAAAATGATAATCCGCCAGGCACCATTAGCCCTCACGTAAACTGCCAACTTTACCTGAACATCAGTATCTGGTTTAACGTGCAAATATGCTCTGATTGACTCCTTCCCCCGGTTTGACGCCGGTTTATACATATCAATCTTGAACCGTGAACCGGCGTTTGAACTTATTTTACAACTTGTCATCAAAAAATGGCCAAACAGTTCTCCTCTTGCAATTGGGTTCCCTCCCGGGTTACAGAAGAGAAACTGACTGGGTATGTTCTGACTGGCACTTAAGCAAAACAAGAAATCATCCATTGGAGAGTCTCGGGTACTGAAAATCCTCCTGAACCTCAAGATGGAGAGGTAGTTGTGTTTGTACATCATCTGGACCGAGGGTTTAGCCCTCCCGGATCAAAAAAATTCCGTGACGTACTTGCCAGCTTCCAACTCCACCCTCAAGACATTGGACCAAACTCTGTGTCCAACCTTTGCAATTTACAAGTATTTTGTGAGGCTTACCTTCAAGAAGAACCGACCGTTGAATTTTTCAGAGATTTCTTTCATTTGAACCGCCGTACTGAGTTCACCGATGGCCCAATACTAAACTTGGCGGTGTGTCGATTCAAAAAAGGAAAGAAGTCAATTTTCCTCATTAGACATCGCAACCACCCCAAGGATTGGAATCAGACTTGGTTTTACTGCCGGAATACTGCTCCTAATGATGAAAATCCTCTGCCGGGTTACCGTGCTCACCGGCTCAGTAATGAACATCCACTACCTCAATGGCTTACTGCCAGGGAGCGATCGAAATATGCACCACAGATTTCTAAGATCTGGGCTTTCATGGCAAACGGTTTAACCGATATTGACCTTGTCTGTTGCTGGGTTTCATGGAGTATTTTGCCCTTAAGCCGTTGTCTCGATTTAATGTGCGAGTACACGGGAGACTTGAAAGACCCTCAACATCATATTGATATTCAGCTAACTGATGACGAGATTACTGAAGCTGTCAAAAAGATGTTGGATGAACCGATATCTGAGTGCAGCAATACTGGGCTGCGTCCCTTTTATGCCTCCAACAAACCGCCAGCCATAAGTATTGTATCTTTCTGATTCAATCTGCCACCCTTTTGACATTATATGATGGCCTTCTGTTTGTCATTGCGGGATAATGATCCATTCTGGAAGAGAAAATCTCAGGACAAACCGGTAAAGCCACAAAACAAACCGGTGAGAGCACCCTGTATCAAGACCAAAGTCTCAAAGAGGCCAGCAAAGAAGAGAACCGCCGAGTCCTCTGATCCGGTCGAAGATGTTGATGACTCGGAACCAGAGGTAGAACTTGATTCCCTTGGTTCATCTTTCATGCACCTTATTGACAATGATCATTATCAGGATGATGCGGAAGCCAGCCGCGCTGATCACGTAGAGGTAATTTCCCTTTCCTCCGATTCAGATCATGTGCCAGTACAAAAACTTTGTCGCACAGTCCAGAAAGTAAAACATTCACATCCTCTTGCTCATTTGGATCCACACTTCTCTCTTAAGACACAACAACATGAAGCTCGTCGCACAAGCCAGCATAGTGGCCAACAAGTTACCTCCTCCGGTTTACCGGACACCCCAGTTCAAAAACACCGTCCAGAGGTCTCTTGTACTTTTAATAAATCTTATCCCAAGGCGGGTTACTTCCGATATCCGCTTAATCCATCTGATTCGAATTACCAGGGAACTTCCAATTCATCCTCCGGTGATTCATCAACCACACAGATGCCTCCACTCAAGACCGTCCCTGGGTAAGCACAATAGACTTTATTTTTATGCCTTGCTCCGGTTTACTGTACTGATCTCTGTATCTTGTTCCTTTCAGTGCCAAAGCTAGACTTAGCAAAAAATCCAAGCTGGCTACACCAACTGTTGATAATCCGGCTACTGAACCGGAGAGGACCTCAGAAGCTGTTGATCAAGATGCTGACATCACTCTGGATGATCTGGTTCCACAGGGTCAGGATATTTTCGTTGATCCACCAGAAATTAATCCAACCAGTCATCATGCTGGTTCGCCAAGCCCAACTGTTGATCCACCAAGCCCGGCCAAATCATCTGAGAAACCGTCAAGCCCACCAAAAACTGTTGATGTCACCACAGATGATGTTGTGATCGCCGGTTTTGGGCACACTGCTCCTAGCAATCCTGTCGCTTTATCAAAGCACAATGCCAAAGAAGAATTCTCCGCTAAGGGCAAATAGAAAACAGATTTATCCAACTGTGCTCACCTCAATGCTCGGGAACTCCACTCTGGATACCTAAACCGCCTGTATACAAGTCGTGATTATGAGGCCGGTTTAGTCAACTTGATGAAGGAGCACTATGAGGTAATTCCTGTTGAAAACCTTTCATAATTTTTTCTTCCTTTTGCTTTATATCAACTCCAGTGTAGCCCCCAAGGGCCAGTTTATCTCTTCAAGATGAACCGGGACTCCGATAAGAAAGACTTAAACTGTGTAGCCCCCAAGGGCCGGTTTATCTCTTCAAGATGAACTGGTACTTCCTATTGTAAAGCTTATCCTTGTTAAATTCCTTTATATCCAATTCATATGATCAACTAAGCATTAGCCCCCAAGTGCCAAGTTTAATACTTGTATTGAGCCTTGGGACTTTAAAATATCAGTTAAGAAGAAGCAATCCGCATTAGCCCCCAAGTGCCAAGTGCATAACTTATTATGTGCTTGGGACTTTTGAAAAAGTATGACCAACTTATTATTTGTCTTTTGTAGGCTGACTTAACCAACAAAGATTCTCAAATCGCCAACCTCCAGGAAAACATCAAGTCTCAGCAAGCCGAAACCTCCAAAGCCAAGGATGAATTGAAGGGCGCGTTAACATCCATGGAACAACTGAAGGATGGCTTCAAGAACGAAAGGGCAGGCTGGGAAACTGAGAAAGCCACTTTGCTGAAACGGCCGGAGGATGCTGAAGCGGCACTTAAATCGGTGGCGGAAGAATTGAGTGGCTTAAAGCGGCAAATCAATGCTATGAATTCTGCTGCCTTTGGTAAGTATTCTTTTCAAGAGCCTTTCTTAAACATCTTTGAAACTGCCGGTTTAACAACAAGTTCTTAAACCGTTGCAGGTAGTCGTGTTGCTCATCTGGGCTCGAATTTGCGCAAGAAGTTGAAAGCAGCCTATACCTTGATAGAACAAATGTATACCGGTGCTCAAGGAGTCATCTGCGCAGCCTCGTACAATAAACCACCGCCAACCTTAATCAAGGATACGTTGGCCAAATTATCCATGACTCCTGCTCAGCTAGAAGAGGTGAAGAGATCTGCTGCAAGGGCTGGCGCTTTATCTGCACTGACTCGGGCCAAAGCTTGGATAGCTGATCTTGATTCGGAAGATATTGGAAATGGCTATCCTAGCCAAAAAAGAAGATGGGTTAGAATTTGACAATGAAGCCCTCAAAGCTTTGACAAAGGAGATGCGCCCGCTTGCAAGCAGATTGGCCGAAGAAGTTGACTTGTCTATCCACCGGTCCAACTATGATGCCGACAACAAACGGATTGATGCATCTGTGAATGAAGTACAGAATCTAATCCTGCCAATCCGTAAGCACACTTATGCCCCTGACATTGAACCGTCAGATCTTATAAGTGATGAAGCTGTCTTCCGAGCTTTGTCTGGAATTTACTGGGCAAACATTGACTTCTAGCCAATGAATGGGGAGGAGGAGGAGGCTGAACCGGCGCAAGACGATCCATCAACTTCACGTCAACCTGGTGACGAATCATAATCCGGCAGCCGGCTTGATTTCCGCAGATTGCGTTTCTGTGCAACAAACAATCATTATTTTGGGCATCAAAGCACCTTGTAATAGGCTAGTTGAAATACTTTGATCTGCTGCCATCGTGCACTGCTACATGACACTGTTTAATCCGCCATGATTGTTGCTATGCTTGCTTACGGGCCTTAGTAATTTAATGCAATCCTTGTTTCTGCACACAAAAAGTTGTCCTGGCGGTTTACCGCCGGACGGGTCATAATGCCCAATATAAAGCCTGGTTTATAACCGAGGCTGCAAGAATACCAAAATATGAAATAGATCATACCTGTGATATTGAATCATATCGTTGGTTTACCAACTTGATTGTAGTAAGGGTGATAACCCAAATCTTGAGTGTTGATAACTCCCACCATGCTGTGTTGGTGTATAATAAGCCATGCCGGGTTATGATAAACACCGGATGATCATCCTGGCGACATATAGTCAATGCCAGACCGGCTAACAATCACCGGTTTATAACTAAATATGGTCTAACAACTTATAGCTGAAAGCCAAGCCGGGTTTAATAAACACCGGGTTAATGTGATGACTTGTAGTCATGTCGGGTCAATAGACGTTGGTTCAACATAAAACCTTATCAGGAGAGAAAAAATCTTGACAAAGGCAAATAAAATCTTGTAGTCGAGGCTTTTCAAGGGCTGCCAGGCCCAAATCCAAGGCTTTTCATGGGCTGCCAGGCCGTTGAGTTGAACCATTTCGCAAAGCCTTTCAAGATGGGCCTCCAATTAACCAATCGTCGTTTTAACTTTGACAAGTTCAGGGCCTGTGTAAGATTGACTTGTCAAACGTTCGGCGGGTCATGCCAGGATTACCTGGAAGGAGTGGCTTACTTGATGAAGGCAGGTTAACCCGGGGTTTTAGGTGAATACACCTGGCTTCCAAGCCTGGCTCGATAGCCTATTACAAGGGTCCCTTCAAACTCTTTGTTGCTTTGCACAAAGAGCCCCCAAGTAACTTTGTGAGCTGTGCTCAATGGGTGCATATGTTTGAGTTGTGCTTAGAAACAAGACTCTCTTTGGCCCCTTGGGTGTGAAGCTCCCAAGCTTTATTGTGGCGTGATAGCCGGATTAATGGACAGGACTCCGCTTTGTCAGCTAAAGCCCCTGTAATCAAGAAATATGGGAAGAAACGGCAGAGGCCCTGCTTATAGCAACGATGTCGGTTTATTATATTGATCATAATATATACATTGTCAAATATGTACATAAGAAGAGCCTATGGCTCAGGTGTAGTAAGGCCGAAGATGAGCAATGTTCCACGGCCGACCGGTCTCCTCCTCCGATTTGCGTGAGTCTTTGTGCTCTCGAAGGTCGATGAGGTAGTATAATCCGTTGTGCAGATTCTTGCTGACCACAAAGGGCCCTTCCCAAGGTGGGGATAATTTGTGCATATCGGTCTGATCCTAGATGAGCCGGAGCACTAAGTCGCCTTCTTGAAAAGTTCCTGTTTTAACCCGACGGCTGTGATAATGCCGCAGGTCTTGCTGATAAACCGTCGAACGAGCCAATGCCATGTCCCGTTTTTCATCTAATAGGTCCAGTGCTTCTTGGCGCGCTTGCTCGTTGTCCGCTTCAACATAATTGGCAACCCGGGGCGAGTCATGACGAATATCACTTGGGAGTACCGCCTCTGCCCCGTAAACCATGAAGAAAGGTGTATAACCCGTAGATTGATTAGGGGTGGTGTTTATGCTCCATAACACAGAAGGTAATTCCTCCACCCAACAACCTGGTATCCTCTTCAAAGGAACCATAAGCCGGGGCTTGATACCCTTCAAGATTTCCTGATTAGCTCTCTCAGCTTGACCATTAGACTGGGGGTGGGCCACTGATGACACATCAAGCCGGATGTGCTCTCTTTGACAGAAATCCTCCATCTCACCTTTAGAAAGGTTTGTGCCATTATCTATGATGATGCTGTGTGGAAAACCCAAACGGAAGACTACCTTCTTCAGGAATTGAACCTCCGTGGCTACATCACACTTGCTCACTGGTTCCGCTTCAACCCATTTAGTGAATTTGTCAACCGCCACCAATAGGTGGGTCTTCTTATCTTTGGACCGCTTAAAAGGTCCCACCATATCCAGCCCCCAAGTAGCAAATGACCAAGTGATTGGAATCATCCTTAGCTCTTGAGCTGGAACATGAGCTCGGCGTGAAAATTTCTAACAAGCATCACACCATTTTATCAAGTCCTCAGCATCAGCATGAGCCGTCAGCCAATAGAAGCCATGACAAAAAGCTTTAGCAACCAAGGATTTTGAACCGGCGTGGTGACCACAGTCTCCTTCGTGGATCTCATGCAGAATCTCACAGACTTCTTCAGGAGAAACACAGCGCTGGAACACACCCGAGACACTGCAGTGGTGTAACTCGCCATTGTGAATAGCCATGGACTTGGATCGCCGAATTATCTGTACGGCCAAAACTTCATCTTCTGGTAACTCGCCTCGGTTCATATATGCCGAATATGGAACCGTCCAATCCGGAATAATATCCCCAACAGTATATGAGTTCTTTTGACTAATGTTGAGTCCATGGATTATACGCACTTTTATCTTTCCATCATTGCTAGCCTCTTCGGTACCGAGCATTGCCCTTTCTCACCTTGAGAGTTGGTGCAAACTTCGCTGGTGCATCCAAACCCTGTGATATGATACGCTCTATCACACATAAACCTCCTTATATCTTCCTCAAAACAGCCACCATACCTACCTATTATGGCATTTCCATAGCCATTCCGAGATATATTGCCATGCAACTTTCCACCGTTGCGTTTATCATCATGTCATACATTACTATTGTTATATTGCCTTGCATGATCATGTAGTTGACATCGTATTTGTGGCAAAGCCACCGTGCATAAATTTTCATACATGTCACTCTTGATTCATTGCCCATCCCGGTACACCGCCGGAGGCATTCATATAGAGTCATATCTTGTTCTAGTTTCGAGTTGTAATTCATGAGTTGTAAATATATAGAAGTGTGATGATCATCATTATTAGAGCATTGTCCCTAGAGAAAAAAAGAAAGGCCAAAAAAAAGGAAAGGCCAAAGGAAAAAAAATAAGAAAAAAGAAGAAAGGCCAAAAAAAGGAAAGGCCCAAAAAAAGGAAAGAAAAAGAAAATAAAAAGGGGGCAATGTTACTATCTCTTTTTCCACACTTGTGCTTCAAGGTAGCACCATGTTCTTCATATAGCGAGTCTCATATGTTGTCACTTTCATATACTAGTGGGAATTTTTCATTATAGAACTTGGCTTGTATATTCCTACGATGGGCTTCCTCAAATGCCCTAGGTCTTCGTGAGCAAGCAAGTTGGGCGCACACCCACTAGTTTCTTTTGTTGAGCTTTCACACCTTTATAGCTCTAGTGCATCCATTGCATGTCAATCCCTACTCCTCATGTTGACATCAATTGATGGGCATCTCCATAGCCCGTTGCTTATCCTCGTCAATGTGAGACTTTCTTTTTTTTGTCTTCTCCACACAATCCCCATTATTATATTCTATTCCACCCATAGTGCTATATCCATGGCTCACGCTCATGTATTGGGTGAAAGGTGAAAAGGTTTGAGATTATTTAGGTACGAAACAATTTCTTGGCTTGTCATCGGGGGTGTATAAGATGGGAGCATTTTTTGTGTGACGAAAATGAAGCATAGCCTAACTATCTGATTTTGTAGGGATGAACATTCTTTAGCCATGTTATTTTGAGAAGACATGATTGCTTTGATTAGTATGCTTGAAGTATTACTATTTCTTATGTAAATATGAACTTTTATTTTGAATCATTTGGATCTAAACATTCATGCCACAATAAAGAAAATTACAATGAGAAATATGCTAGGTAGCATTCCACATCAAAAATTCTGTTTTTATGATTTACCTCCTCGAGGATGAGCAGGAATTAAGCTTGGGGATGCTTGATACGTCTCCAATTTATCTTATCCCGGCATGCGCCAAGGAGGACTCAAGTGAATTCCTTATTAGGAGTTGTACAGGAGGAAGTACTAGTGGTGAAGGATTACCCAGACGTATTTCCGGAGGATTTACCAGGCATGCCACCGGATCAAGACATTGAGTTTTTGATTGAGCTATTTCCAGGCACCGAACCAATATCAAAGAGACCGTATCGGAGGCCCGCAAAGGATTTGGAGGAAATTAAGACGCAGATAAAGGATTTACTAGAAAAATGTTACATCCAACCAAGTTCATCACCTTGGGGAGCCCCAATACTTCTAGTGGAGAAGAAGGATGGATTTTTGAGGATGGTTGTTGATTCTCGTGCGCTGAATGAGGTGACAATTAAGAACAAATACCCTCTGCCAATGATCAATGATTTGTTTGACCAGTTGCAAGGAGTTAAAGTTTTCTCCAAGATCGATCTTCGATCAGGTTATCACGAGTTGAAGATTCGAGAGCAGGATATACCTAAGGCAGCTTTTACCACAAGGTACGGGTTATATGAGTATACCATTATGTCATTTGGCCTGACTAACGTGCCTGCCTATTTCATGAATATGATGAACAAAGTGTTTATGGAGTTTTTGGATAAGTTCGTCGTGGTGTTCATAGATGATATATTGGTCTACTCAAAGAATGAAGAGGAGCATAAGGAGCATTTGCGTTTGGTTCTTGAGAAGCTCAGAGAACATCAGTTGTATGCCAAATTCAGCAAATGCGAGTTTTGGTTAAAGTGGATTTCTCGGACATGTTATATCCAGAGAAGGAATAGAAGTAGATCCTACCAACGTTACCTCTGTAACTAAATGGGTGGCACCCACATCAGTTGGAGAGATCAGGAGTTTTCTTGGACTCACAGGTTATTATCGGAGATTTATTGAGAATTTCTCCAGAATTGCAAAGCCCATGACGGAGTTATTGAAGAAGGACACCAAGTTTGAATGGACTGAGGAGTGTGAAGCCAGTTTTTAGGAGTTGAACAAACATTTGGTTACAGCCCCAGTGCTGATTCTCCCAGACCAACATAAGGATTACCAAGTGTATTGCAACGCTTTAGGTCGAGGACTTGGAGTCGTGCTTATGCAGGAAGGAAGAGTTGTTTCATATGCCTCATGACAGCTTAAACCTCATGAGAAAAATTATGCTACACATGAGTTGGAGTTAGCAGCCATAGTGCATGCGCTGAAGACATGCAGACATTTTATCATCTAAAACTATTGTGAGGAATACACGGATCATAAGAGTTTGAAGTACATTGCTACGTCTCGAGCTTGTGTTGGATTTCCCCAAAGAGGGGAGGATGATGCAGCACAGTAGCATAAGTATTTCCCTCAGTTTTTGAGAACCAGTAGGAGACCACGCGCAAGTCCCTCATACCTGCACAAAACGATAGCTACTCGCAACCAACGCTTAGGGTTGTCAATCCCGTCACGGTCACTTACGAGGGTGAGATCTGATAGAGATAATATTTTTGGTATTTTTGGTATAAAGATGCAAAGTAAAAAGTAAAAGCAAAAGCAAGTAAATAAAGTGATGGAGATTGATATGATGAGAATAGACCCGGGGGGCATAGGTTTCACTAGTGGCTTCTCTCAAGAGCATAAGTATTCTACGGTGGGTGAACAAATTACTGTTGAGCAATTGACAGAATTGAGCATAGTTATGAGGTTATCCAGGCAATGATCATGTATATAGGCATCACGTCCGTGACAAGTAGACCGAAACAATTCTGCATCTACTACTATTACTCCACTCATCGACCGCTATCCAGCATGCATCTAGAGTATTAAGTTAAAAACAGAGTAACGCCTTAATCAAGATGACATGATGTAGAGGAATAAATTCATGCAATATGATAAATACCCCATCTTGTTATCCTCGATGGCAACAATACAATACGTGCCTTGCAACCCTTTCTGTCACTGGGTAAGGTCACCGCAAGATTGAACCCAAAGCTAAGCACTTCTCCCATTGCAAGAACTACCAATCTAGTTGGCCAAACCGAACGGATAATTCGAAGATACTTGCAAAGATAACTCAATCATACATAAAAGAATTCAGAGAAGAATCAAATATTTTCCATAGATAAGCTGGATCATAAACCCACAATTCATCGGTCTCAACAAACACACCACAAAAAAGAAGATTACATCGAATAGATCTCCACGAGAGAGGGGGAGAACATTGTATTGAGATCCAAAAAGAGAGAAGAAGCCATCTAGCTACTAACTATGGACCCGAAGGTCTGAAGTAAACTACTCACACTTCATCGGAGGGGCTATGGTGATGATGTAGAAGCCCTCCATGGTAGATTCCCCCTCCGGCGGAGCTCCGGAACAGGCCCCAAGATGGGATCTCGCGGATACAGAAAGTTGCGGCGGTGGAATTAGGTTTTTGGCTCCGTCCCCGATCTGTTGGGGGTACGTAGGTATATATAGGAGGAAGGAGTACGTCGGTGGAGCGTCAGGGGGCCCACGAGGCAGGGGGCACACCTAGGGGGAGGGCTCGCCCCCCACCCTCGTGACCGCCTCTGGCACTTCTTGGAGTAGGGTCCAAGTCTCCTGGGTCACGTTCGGTGAGAAGATCACGTTTCCGAAGGTTTCATTCCATTTGGACTCCGTTTGATATTCCGTTTCTTCGAAACACTGAAATAGGCAAAAAACAGCAATTCTGGGCTGGGCCTCCGGTTAATAGGTTAGTCCCAAAAATAATATAAAAGTGGAAAATAAAGCCCATTATAGTCCAAAACAATAGATAAAGTAGCATGGAGCAATCAAAAATTATAGATACGTTGGAGACGTATCAGGCATCCCCAAGCTTAATTCCTGCTCGTCCTCGAGTAGGTAAATGATAAAAAGAGAATTTTTGATGCGGAGTGATACTTTGGCATAATTTCAATGTAAATCTTCTTAATTGTGATATGAATATTCAGATCCGAAAGATTCAAGACAAAAGTTCATATTGACATAAAAATAATAATACTTCAAGCACACTAATCAAAATAATTATGTCATCTCAAAATAACATGGCCAAAGAAAGTTCATCCCTACAAAATCATATAGTTAGGCTATGCTTCATTTTCGTCACACAAAGATGTTCCCAACTTCTATACCCCCGATGACAAGCCAAGCAATTGTTTCATACTTAAATAATCTCAAACTTTTTCAACCTTCACGCAATACATGAGCGTGAGCCATGGATATAGCACTATGGGTGGAATAGAATATGATGATGGGGATTGTGTGGAGAAGACAAAAAAGGAGAAAGTCTCACATTGACGAGGATAATCAACGGGCTATGGAGATGCCCATCAATTGATGTCAACATGAGGAGTAGGGATTGCCATGCAACGGATGCACTAGAGCTATGAATGCTCAACAAAAGAAAACTAGTGGGTGTGCATCCAACTTGCTTGCTCATGAAGACCTAGGGCATTTGAGGAAGCCCATCGTAGGAATATACAAGCCAAGTTCTATAATGAAAAATTCCCACTAGTATGAAAAAGACAACTTATGAGACTCACTATATGAAAAACATGGTGCTACTTTGAAGCACAATATATGAGACTCACTACATGAAGAACGAGGTGCTACTTTGAAGCACAAAATATGAGACTCACTACATGAAGAACATGGTGCTACTTTGAAGCACAAGTGTGGAAAAAGAGATAGTAGCATTGCCCTTTTCTTTTTTTTGGGCCTTCCTTTTTTTGGCCTTTCTCTTTTTTTATTTGGGCAATGCTCTAATAATGATGATCATCACACTTCTATTGATTACAACATGAGGATTACAACTCGAAACTAGAACAAGGTATGACTCTATATGAATGCCTCCGGCGGTGTACCGGGATGGTGCAATGAATCAAGAGTGACATGTATGAAAAATAATGCATGGTGGCTTTGCCACAAATACGATGTCAACTACATGGTCATGCAATGGCAATATGACAAAAGTAATGTATGTCATAATAATGATGAACGGAACGGTGGAAAGTTGCATGGCAATATATCTCGGAATGGCTATGGAAATGCCATAATAGGTAGGTATGGTGGCTGTTTTGAGGAAGATATAGGGAGGTTTATGTGTGATAGAGCGTATCGTATCATGGAGTTTGGATGCACCGGCGAAGTTTGCGCCAACTCTCAATGTGAGAAAGGGCAATGCACGGTACCGAAGAGGCTAGCAATGGCGGAAAGGTAAAAGTGCGTATAATCCATGGACTCAACATTAGTCAAAAGAACTCATATACTTATTGCAAAAATTTAGAAGTCATCAAAAATCACGTACTACGCGCATGCTCCTAGGGGGATAGATTGTTAGGAAAAGACCATCGCTCGTCCCCGACCGCCACTCATAAGGATGCACAAGCCAGGTACACTTCATGCTTCAAATTTGTTACACAACTTTAACCATACGTGCATGCTACGGGATTTACCAACTTCAACACAAGTATTTCTCAAATTCACAACTACTCAACTAGCATGACTTTGATATTATTACCTCCATATCTCAAAACAATTATCAAACATCAAACTTATCTTAGTATTCAATGCACTCAAAAGAAATTTTCACATATCTTGAACACAAAGTATATTAACATTAAGCAAATTACCATGCTATTAACGACTCTCAAAATAATCTAAGTGAAGCATGAGAGATCAAGTTTCTTTAAAACAAATCCACCACCGTGCTCTAAAAGATCTAAGTGAAGCACTAGAGCAAAAATTATCACGCTCAAAAAGATATAAGTGAAGCACTATGAGCAAACTATCAAGCTCAAAAGATATAAGTGAAGCACATAGAGTATTCTATCAAATTCCAAATCATATATGGCTCTCTCAAAAGGTGTGTACAGCAAGGATGATTGTGGTAAACTAACAAGCAAAGACTCAAATAATACAAGACGCTCCAAGCAAAGCACATATCATGTTGGTGAATAAAATATAGCTCCAAGTAAATTACCGATGGAAGTGGACGAAAGAGGGGATGCCTTCCGGGGCATCCCCAAGCTTTGACTTTTTGGTGTCCTTGTATTATCTTTGGGGTGCCATGGGCATCCCCAAGCTTAGGCTCTTGCCACTCCTTGTTCCATAATCCATCAAAAGAATTCACCCAAAACTTGAAAACTTCACAACACAAAACTCAATAGAAATCTCTTGAGCTCCGTTAGAGAAAGAAAACAAAAGACTACTTTAAGGTACTGTAATGAACTCATTATTTATTAATATTAGTGTTAAACCTACAGTATTCCAACTTTTCTATGGATTGTAAACTATTTTACTAACCATAGATTCATCAAAATAAGCAAACAACACACGCAAAACAGAATCTGTCAAAAACAGAACAGTCTGTAGTAATCTGTAACTAACGCAAACTTTGGAACCTAAAAAAATTCTACCAAAATTAGACGACCTGGAAAATTTATTTATTGATCATCAGCAATTGGAATCAGTAATTTATCACGTTCTGGTGATTTTTAACAATTCGGTCACTGAGCACAAAGATTCTGGAAATTACAGCAAGATCAAATAACTATCATCGAAGAAGATCCAATAGGTCCAACTTGGCACAAACACTAATTAAAAGATAAAACCACATCTAAACAGAGGCTAGATGGATTATTTATTCCTAAACATAACCAAAAACAAAAAACACAAAACAAAATTGGGTTGCCTCCCAACAAGCGCTATCGTTTAACGCCCCTAGCTAGGCATAAAAGCAATGATAGATCTAGGTCTTGCCATCTTTGGTAGGCAATCCATAAGTGGCTCTCATGATAGATTCATATGGTAATTTTATTTTCTTTCTAGGAAAGTGTTCCATGCCTTTCTTTAAAGGGAATTGGAATCTAATATTTCCTTCCTTCATATCAATAATTGCACCAATCGTTCTAAGGAAAGGTCTACCAAGAATAATAGGACATGAAGGATTGCAATCTATATCAAGAACGATAAAATCTACGGGCACATAATTCCTATTTGCAACAATAAGAACATCATTAATTCTTCCCATAGGCTTTTTAATAATGGAATCCGCAAGATGCAAGTTTAGAGAGCAATCATCAAAATCACGGAAATCTAGCAAATCACACAAAGTTTTGGGAATAGTAGAGACACTAGCACCCAAATCACACAAAGCATAAAACTAAAAAATTTTAACTTTAATTTTAATAGTAGGTTCCCACTCATCATGGAGTTTCCTAGGGATAGAAATTTTCAACTCAAGCTTTGCTTCATAAGATTGCATCAAAGCATCAACAATATGTTCGGTAAAGGCCTTATTTTGACTATAAGCATGAGGAGAATCTAGCACGGATTGCAACAAGGAAATACAACCAATTAAAGAGAAATTTTCATAATTAAATTCCTTGAGATCCAATATAGTGGGTTTAGCAACATCTAGATTTCTATTTCTTTCAATCCCACTTTTATCAATTTCATCATTAAGATCTAAAAACTCCAAATTCTTAGAACGCCTTCTGGGTAAAGGAAGATCATATTCAGTTTCATCAAGATTCATATTGCAAAACAAAGATTTAATAGGGGACATATCAATAAATTTTAGATCTTCATCTTGATTTTCATAGGAATTAGAAGAACACGCTTTAATAAAGGCATCTTTAGAAGCATGCATCCTAGCGGCTCTTTCTTTGCACTCATCAATGGAAATTCTCATAGCTTTGAGAGACTCATTGATATCATGCTTAGGAGGAATAGATCTAAGCTTTAAAGAATCAACATCAAGAGAAATTCTATCAACGTTCCTAGCCAAATCATCAACTTTAAGTAATTTCTCTTCAAGCAAAGCATTAAAATTCTTTTTTGAATTCATAAACTCTCTAAAACTACTCTCAAATTCAGAGGGCATCTTATTAAAATTTCCATAAGAGTTGTTGTAGGAATTTCCATAATTATTAGAGGGATTACTAGGATAAGGCCTAGGATTAAAATTCCCTCTATACGCGTTGTTTCCAAAACTATTCCTACCAACAAAATTCACATCCATAGATTCATTATTATTCTCAATCAAGGTAGATAAATGCATATTATTGGGATCAGAAGAAACACTCTTAGCAAATAAATTCATAAGTTCATCCATCTTTCCACTCAAAACATTGATTTCTTCTATAGCATGCACTTTTTTATTAATAGATCTTTCAGTATGCCATTGAGAATAATTAACCATAATATTATCTAGGAGTTTAGTAGCATCTCCTAAAGTGATTTCCATAAAAGTGCCTCCCGCGGCCGAATCTAAAAGATTTCTAGAAGCAAAATTCAATCCAGCATAATTTTTTTGAATAATCATCCATAAGTTCAAACCATGAGTAGGACAATTACGTAGCATTAATACCGTTCTCTCCCAAGCTTGTGCAACATGTTCATGATCAAGTTGCTTAAAATTCATAATATCGTTCCTAAGAGAGATAATCTTAGCGGGGGGAAAATACTTAGAGATAAAAGCCTCTTTGCACTTGTTCCAAGAATCAATACTATTTTTAGGCAAAGATGAAAACCACGCTTTAGCACGATCTCTAAGCGAAAAAGGAAATAGCTTCAATTTAACGACATCATTATCGACATCCTTTTTCTTTTGCATATCACATAACGAAGCCATTCAGATGAGTTGCGGCATCTTCGCTAGGAAGGCCGGCGAATTGATCTTTAATAACAAGATTCAACAAAGAAATATTGATTTCACAAGATTCAGTATTGGCAAGAGGAGCAATCGGAGTGCTAAGGAAATCATTATTATTGGTATTGGTGAAGTCACACAATTTGGTGGCATCTTGAGCCATCGCGACGAACAAGCAAACTAACACACGAGCAAACAAAAGGCAAAGGGAAAAAGAGGAGGAGATTGGGAAAGAGAGGGCGAATAAAATGGCAAAGTTGAAGTGGGGGAGAGGAAAACGAGAGGCAAATGGCAAATAATGTAATGTGAGAGATAGGGATTGTGATGGGTACTTGGTATGTTGACTTTTGCGTAAGCCTCCCCGGCAACGGCGCCAAAAATTCTTCTTGCTACGTCTCGAGCTTGCATTGGATTTCCCCGAAGAGGAGAGGATGATGCAGCACAGTAGCATAAGTATTTCCCTCAGTTTTTGAGAACCAAGGTATCAATCCAGTAGGAGACCACGCGCAAGTCCCTCGTACCTGCACAAAACGATAGCTACTCGCAACCAACGCTTAGGGGTTGTCAATCCCTTCACGGTCACTTACGAGGGTGAGATCTGATAGAGATAATATTTTTGGTATTTTTGGTATAAAGATGCAAAGTAAAAAGTAAAAGCAAAAGCAAAAGCAAGTAAATAAAGTGATGGAGATTGATATGATGAGAATAGAC
Organism: Triticum aestivum; assembly: GCF_018294505.1. NCBI lineage: Eukaryota > Viridiplantae > Streptophyta > Magnoliopsida > Poales > Poaceae > Triticum > Triticum aestivum. The sequence goes on from NC_057801.1 coordinate 568,374,144, forward strand.
CCGGGGGCCATAGGTTTCACTAGTGGCTTCTCTCAAGAGCATAAGTATTCTACGGTGGGTGAACAAATTACTATTGAGCAATTGACATATTTGAGCATAGTTATGAGGTTATCCAGGCAATGATCATGTATATAGGCATCACGTCCGTGACAAGTAGACCGAAACGATTCTGCATCTACTACTATTACTCCACTCATCGACCGCTATCCAGCATGCATCTAGAGTATTAAGTTAAAAACAGAGTAACGCCTTAATCAAGATGACATGATGTAGAGGAATAAATTCATGCAATATGATAAATACCCCATCTTGTTATCCTTGATGGCAACAATACAATACGTGCCTTGCAACCCTTTCTGTCACTAGGTAAGGTCACCGCAAGATTGAACCCAAAGCTAAACACTTCTCCCATTGCAAGAACTACCAATCTAGTTGTCCAAACCAAACAGATAATTCGAAGAGACTTGCAAAGATAACTCAATCATACATAAAAGAATTCAGAGAAGAATCAAATATTTTCCATAGATAAGCTGGATCATAAACCCACAATTCATCGGTCTCAACAAACACACCGCAAAAAGAAGATTACATCGAATAGATCTCCATGAGAGAGGGGGAAACATTGTATTGAGATCCAAAAAGAGAGAAGAAGCCATCTAGCTACTAACTATGGACCCGAAGGTCTGAAGTAAACTACTCACACTTCATGGGAGGGGCTATGGTGATGATGTAGAAGCCCTCTGTGGTAGATGCCCCCTCCGACGGAGCTCCGGAACAGGCCCGAAGATGGGATCTCGCGGATATAGAAAGTTGCGGCGGTGGAATTAGGTTTTTGGCTCCGTCCCCGGTCTGTTGGGGGTACGTAGGTATATATAGGAGGAAGGAGTATGTCGGTGGAGTGTTAGAGGGCCCACGAGGCAGGGGGGCGCGCCCAGGTGGGGAGGGCGCGCCCCCCACCCTCGTGACCGCCTCTGGCACTTCTTGGAGTAGGGTCCAAGTCTCCTGGATCATGTTCGGTGAGAAGATCATGTTTCCGAAGGTTTCATTCCGTTTGGACTCCGTTTGATATTCCGTTTCTTCAAAACACTGAAATAGGCAAAAACAACAATTCTGGGCTAGGCCTCCGGTTAATAGGTTAGTCCCAAAAATAATATAAAAGTGGAAAATAAAGCCCATTATAGTCCAAAACAATAGATAAAGTAGCATGGAGCAATAAAAAATTATAGATACGTTGGAGACATATCATACATCTTCACGCGGAAAGAGTTGAACCTCAGGCAAAGGAGATGGTTGGAGCTCATAAAGGATTATGATATGAAATTGCACTATCATCCCGGGAAGGCCAATGTAGTAGTAGATACGTTGAGCCACAAGAGTTATGTCAACACGCTCATAACCGGAGGATTACCTAAGGAGTTAGCTGATGATCTTCGAGAGCTTTGCTTGGAGATAGTTCCGAGAGGTTATGTTGCATCATTGGAAATTAAGTCCACTCTTTTGGGAAAGATCAGGGAAGCCTAGAATACTGACAAGGAGATTGCCGAAATAAAGGAAAGGACGAGTAAAGGAAAGGCTAAAAGATTTCATGAGGATGAGCATGACACCTTATGGTTTGAGGATCACATATATGTGCCTAATGATCCCGAGATCAGGAAGTTGATTCTGCAGGAGGCCCATGATTCACCATACTCGATTCACCCAGGAAACACCAAGATGTATTTGGATTTGAAGGAAAGTTTCTGGTGGACTGGAATGAAGAAGGATATAGCCGAGTATGTAGCAGTATGTGATGTATGTCAAAGAGTCAAGGCAGAGCATCAGAAGCCTGCTGGATTGCTACATCCATTATCGATACCCGAATGGATGTGGGATAAGCTTGGCATGGATTTTATCACTAGATTACCCAAGACTCGTTCAGGCTATGACTCTATCTGGGTTGTAGTTGACCGTTTGATGAAATTAGCTCATTTCATCCCAGTGAGGACAACGTATACGAGTGCTAAGTTGGCAAAGATATACATGACCAGGATCATATGTCTGCACGGAGTTCTGAGGACCATTGTATCAGATAGAGGAACCCAGTTTACTTCAAAGTTTTGGAATCATGACTTTGGGAACCAGGCTAGAGTTCAGTACAACCTTTCATCCACAGACAGATGGACAGACTGAGAGAGTCAATCAGATTTTGGAGGACATCTTGAGAGCTTGTGCGCTAGATTATGGATCTAGTTGGGATGACAATTTGCCATATGCAGAGTTTTCTTACAACAACAGTTATCAAGCCAGTTTGAAGATGGCCTCTTTCAAAGCCTTGCATGGAAGGAGGTGCAAAACACCGTTATCATGGGGTGAAGTTGGAGATCGACAGTTGTTTGGTCCAGAATTAATCAAAGACTCTGAAGAGAAGGTTAAGTTGATTCCCGTCAGACTGAAGGTAGCCCAGTCCAGGCAGAAGAGTTATGCGGATACTAAACGCAAGGTGATAGTTTACGAAGTCGGAGACAGAGCATATATTCGAGTGTCCCAACTTCTAGGAGTGAAACGTTTTGGAGTCAAGGGAAAGCTAGCACCACATTTTGTGGGACCATACAGAGTTTTGCAAACACATGAGAGAAGTTGCATACAAGCTGGAATTGCCAAAAGGATTGTCTGGAGTTCATGATGTGTTTCACATTTCCCAGTTGAAGAAGTGCCACGCAGAGATGGACGATATTCCTCTGAGAGATCCAGCGTCGGGTGGTTGGTGCGACATATGCCAAAGGATGGCTAATCATTGTGGGAGCTAGTAAGACATCGCTGATGCCTGGAAACAGGAGAGGCGAAGACATGCATGCCAGCGGATCTTACCCAGGTTCGGGGGTCTCCTAGGAGATAACACCCCTAGTCCTGCTCTGCGGTGTCTCTGCATGGTTGCTAAATCAACAAGTAGCTACAAGAGGCTCCTTGAGCTGTTCGGCTAGAGGAGGAAGAAGGGCAAGGCTAGAGCTACTCCTCTCTCTACGTGGGGTGTGTGTGGTCTAAGAGCTGAACCCCTTGCATGGGTGCCTGGGGGGGTTTATATAGCCCTACCCCCTAGGGGTACAATGGTAATCCGACTGGGCATAGGCCCGAGCCGTCATTGTCTATGGTCGTTGGCTTCTCTGCCTGCTACTGGGGCCCGTCATCTGGTGGGTCCCGTCGGCTGCTGGGTTCTTGGCCGACAGGTTGGGCCCATCGCCTGCGGGCCTTGTCGGCTTCTCATTACTGTAGCCTCACCCTGATGACGATGGTTTGGTCGGGGAGGGCGTGGCTACAGTGCCGCCGCCTGGCGCACTGTCGCCACACCCCGTCTTATCTGGTTAGTGACGCACAATCTTCTAGAGAAGGGGAGGGCCGATTGTTAGGAGCCGACCTCCCTCTATGCTGACTGGTATGGGCAAGCCGCCTTAGGGTGTCTCTCTGACAAGTAGGGCCCGCCGCCTGCGGGCCATACCGACAACCCGTCGTGGGAGCATGGTAGCTCTACTATGGATGATGTCATGGTTAACATGGCAACAGTGTCGCGTCAGGCAAGGGAGGGCCGCCCGGTACGTTGCACTCTGGCCATGCCCGCTCCGGGATTCGGGGGTGGCGGGCTGCACTGTAGCCACGCCCCGTCTCGTTGCCATTATGTGGGTGCAAACTTTGAGGACGTAGGGGTGGGCCGCATGCTAGGAGTCGGCCAACCCTGGGGCCGCCTTCTGGGCCTTGCCACCCTCTTGCAGCCGGCCGCTTGGACCAACCGGCCACAACAAGGCGGCCCTTCGTCTTGGAGGCTTGAGGGGCGAAGTCGGCCCCAATGTCTTGAAATGCCATGGGGGGCAGATGAGGTTACCCGTGGCTATTTACTCCGATAGTACTCCCCGAAGCTGGTGGGGTGTCGCGGCTGAAAAGGCGAGAGGCCTCAGCATCTTCCTACTCTGAAGTGCCGACAACTAGGATTCGGCCATGAGCAAGCTCGCCGCCTTGGCGATTTTGAATCACGAAGGCGGGCACCAGGTGGCGTGCTCGCTGAGTGCTAAGCTGGCCGCCTGCTGCCTGCACGCAACGCGGCGTCGGCTGGCCAGGCCAGCCTGCTAGCTCACGCGCGCGACGGGACATCACCGCAGGCTGGGACCCGTCACTACCGCACCTCGGCCCACGCGCAGATTCGCTGTGGCCGAGGCGGACGGTTTGTATTCCGGGCGTGGTTAATACACACTGTTATGGCGCGATAAACGCGGGGTCGTGGGGGCGTGGGCGCAGTTAATCCCACATCCCCCATGCCCTACCCCCTCGGCTTTGCCGCCTGATGGGTATAAGTAGGGGGAGGAGGGGAGCGGCAGGCGCACACACACCCACCTCCTCCTTCGCCATTCTCTTCTTCCTCTCCTTCCTTCTAGTGCCGCTGCTGGCCGCCGCGGTCTCTGGCCACCCTGCTGTGCTGCTGCTCCGCCGCAGGCTTGCTCTCTTGATGCCGCACCTCGCCTCCGCCAAGCTCCATGCACCCATAGCACGCTCAGGAGCGTGGGACGGGTCCACCGTCCATGAGAACCACATCAACTTCCTCCATCGGTCGCGGAGGTTGCCCGACACGGATTACGTGAGGGTTTGCCTGGCACCCGAAAGGAATAACTCGCCGACGCGGGAGGAGAGCGCGCAAACTTTCGGCCGCATTGCATGAGCGGCTTCGGCCTGCCGGCAAGCGGCTTCTTGTGCTCCTTCCTTAACTTCTACGACCTTCAGCCGCACCACCTCACGCCAAACACGGTGGTGTTGTTGTCTGCCTTCGTCACCCTCTGCGAAGGCTTCCTCGGCATCCTCCCCACCCTCGAGCTCTGGGGCGAGTTCTTCTACACGAAGCTCGGAACCATATCCAAGGGGGTAGCGGCATAGTGTGGTGCCTTCGTCGTGGTGCAGAGGCCGGCTGCTGACAACCCCTTCCCTCCCATCACGTTGATACAGTCAGTCAAGATGTGGCAGCAGTCATACTTCTATGTGAAGAATGTCCACCCGGTGTCCGACTTTGTCAGCCTGCCGGCCTATGCAGCCGGCCCGCTGACTGGATCGCGCGCCAACTGGTCGTACAAGCCCAGCACGCTGTCGGTCGTCTCCGTCGCGGCCGTCGAGCGGCTCAAGGTGATGACGAGGGTGGAAGGCCTCCCAACTTGCACTAGAGTCAATAATCTAGTTCACATAGCCATGTGATTTAACACCAATATTCACATCTGTATGTGATTAATACCCATAGTTCACATCGTCATGTGATCAACACCCAAAGGGTTTACTAGAGTAAATAATCTAGTTCACATCGCTATGTGATTAACACCCAAAAAAGTACTAAGGTATGCTCATGTTTTGCTTGTGAGAGAAGTTTAGTCAACGGGTCTATCACATTCAGAGCCGTATGTATTTTGCAAATATTCTATGTCTACAATGCTCTGCACGGAGCTACTCTAGCTTATTGCTCCCACTTTCAATATGTATCCAGATTGAGACTTAGAGTCATCTGGATCAGTGTAAAAGTTTGCACCGATGTAACTTTTACGACGAACTCTTTTATCACCTCCATAATCGAGAAACATCTCCTTAGTCCTCACTAAGGATATTCTTGACTGCTGTCCAGTGATCTACTCCTAGATCAAAATTATACTCCCTTGCCCAACTCAGAGCAAGGTATACAATAGGTCTTGTACATAGCATAGCAGACTTTATAGAACCTATGACTGAGGCATAGGGAATGACTTTTCATTCTCTTTTTATTTTCTGCCATGGTCGGGTTTTGAGTCTTACTCAACTTCACACCTTTGCATCACAGGCAAGAACTCTTTCTTTGACTGTTTCCATTTTGAACTACTTATAAATCTTGTCAAGGTGTGTACTCACTTAAAAATCTTATCAAGCATCTTGATCTATCTCTATAGATCTTGATGCTCAATGTGTAAGCAACTTTACCGAGGTCTTTCTTTGAAAAAATCCTTTCAAATATTCCTTTATGCTTTCCAGAAAATTCTACATCATTTCCGATCAACAATATGCTACTCACATATACTTATTAGAAAGGCTGTAGTGCTCCCACTCACTTTCTTGTAAATACATGCCTTTCAAAAAGTCTGTATAAAACCATATGCTTTGATCAACTCATCAAAGCGTATATTCCAACTCCAAGATGCTTGCACCAGTCCATTGATGGATTGCTAGAGCTTGCACACTTTGTTAGCACCTTTAGGATTGACAAAACCTTCTGGTTGCATCATATACAACTCTTCTTTAATAAACTCATTAAGGAATGTAGTTTTGACATCCATTTGCCAGATTTCATAAAATATGGCAATTGCTAACATGATTCAGACAGACTTAAGCATCATTACGAGTGAGAAAATCTCATCGTATTCAACACCTTGAACTTGTCAAAAACCTTTCGCAACAAGTCAAGCTTTGTAGATAGTAACACTACTATCAGATGCCGTCTTCCTCTTGAAGATCCATTTATTTTCTATGGCTTGCCGATCATTGGGCAAGACAACCAAAGTCCACACTTTGTTTTCATACATGGATCCCATCTCAGATTTTATGGCCTCAAGCCATGTTGCGGAATCTGGACTCATCATCGTTTCCTCATAGTTCGCAGGTTCATCATGGTCTAGTAACATGACTTCCAGAACAGGATTACCATACCACTCTGGTGCGGATCTTATTCTGGAAGATCTACGAGGTTCTGTAGTAACTTGATCTGAAGTTTCATGATCATCATCATTAGCTTACTCACTAATTGGTGTAGGAATCAATGAAACTGATTTCTGTGATGAACTACTTTCCAATAAGGGAGCAGGTATAGTTACCTCATCAAGTTCTACTTTCCTCCCACTCACTTCTTTCGAGAGAAACTCCTTCTCTAGAAAGGATCCATCTTAGCAATGAATAACTTTCCTTCGGATCTGTTATAGAAGGTGTACCCAATAGTTACCTTTGGGTATTCTATGAAGATGCACTTCTCCGATTTGGGTTCAAGCTTATCAGGTTGAAACTTTTTTACACAAGCATCGCAGCCCCAAACTTTAAAGAAACGACAACTTTGGTTTCTTGCCAAACCATAGTTCATAAGGTGTCGTCTCAACGGATTTGATAGTGCCCTATTTAAAGTGAATGCAAATGTCTCTAATGCATAATCCCAAAACAATAGTGGTAAATCAATAAGAGACTTCATAGATCGCACAATATCCAATAAAGTGCGGTTACGACGTTCGAATTCACCATAATGCTATAGTGTTCTAGGTGGTGTGAACTGTGAAACTATTCCACTTTGTTTTATATGAAGGCCAAACTCGTAACTCAAATATTCTACTCCACAATCAGATCGTAGAAACTTTATTTTCTTGTTACGATGATTCTCCACTTCACTCTGAAATCCTTTGAACTTTTCAAATGTTTCAGACTTGTGCTTCATTAAGTAGATATACTCATATCTGCTCAAATCATCTGTGAAGGTCTGAAAATAACGATACTCGCCACGAGCATCAACACTCATTGGATCGCATACATTGGTATGCATTATTTCCAATAAATCAGTAGCTGGTTCCATTGTTCCGAAGAATGGAGTTTTAGTCATCTTGCCCATAAGGCACGGTTCGCAAGCATCAAATGGTTCATAATCAAATGATTCAAAAAATCCATCTTTGTGGAGTTTCTTCATGCGCTTTACACCGATATGATCCAAACGACAGTGCCACAAATAAGTTGCACTATCATCATTAACTTTGCATCTTTTGGCATCAATATTAAGAATATGTGTATCACTACGATCGAGATCCAACAAACTATTTTCATTGGGTGTATGACCGTCGAAGGTTTTATTCATGTAAACAGAACAACAATTATTCTCTGACTTTAAATGAATAACCGTATTGCAATAAACATGATCGAATCATATTCATGCTTGATGACCCACAAGTGTAGGGGATCAATCATAGTCCTTTTGATAAGTAAGAGTGTCGAACCCAACGAGGAGCAGAAGGAAATGATAAGCAGTTTTCAGTAAGGTTTTCTCTGCAAGCACTGAAATTGTAGGTGATAGATAGTTTTGTGATAAGATAAATAGTAACGAGTAACAAGTAAATAAAATAATTAAAGTGCAGCAAGGTGGCCCATTCCTTTATGTAGCAAAGGATAAGCCTCGACAAATTCTAATAATGAGAAAGGAGCTCCCGAGGACACATGTGAATTATCGTCAAGCTAGTTTTCATCACGTTCATATGATTCGCGTTCGGTACTTTGATAATTTGATATGTGGGTGGACCGGTACTTGGGTACTGCCCTTAATTGGACAAGCATACCACTTATGATTAACCCCTATTTCAAGCATCTGCAACTACAAAAGAAGTATTAAGGTAAACCTAACCACCACATTAAACATATGGATCCATACCAGCCCCTAATGAAGCAACGCATAAACTAGGGTTTAAGATTCTGTCACTCTAGCAACCCATCATCTCCTTATTACTTCCCCATGCCTTCCTCTAGGCCCAAATAATGGTGAAGTGTCAAGTAGTCAACGTTCACATAACACCACTAGAGGAAAAGACAACATACATCTCATCAAAATATTAAACGAATACCAAATTCACATGACTACTAATAGCAAGACTTCACCCATGTCCTCAGGAACAAACGTAACTACTCACAAAGCATATTCATGTTCATAATCAGAGGAGTAATAATATGCATAAAGGATTTGAACATACGATCTTCCACCAAGTAAACCAATTAGCATCAACTACAAGGAGTAATCAACACTACTAGCAACCCACAGGTACCAATTTGTGGTTTTGATACAAGATTGGATACAAGAGATGAACTAGGGTTTTGAGAGGAGATGGTGCTGGTGAAGATGTTGATGGATATTGACCCTCTCCCAATGAGAGGATCGTTGGTGATGATTTCCCCCTCCGGGAGGGAAGTGTCCCCGGCAGAACAGCTCCGCTAGAGCCCTAGATTGATTTCGCCAAGGTTCCGCCTCGTGGCGGCGGAGTTTCGTCCCGTAAGCTTGCCCATGATTTTTTCCAGGGTAAAAGCAATGATATAGCAGAAGATGGACACCAGAGGCCCACCAGGGGGTCTAGGAGATAGGGGGCGCACCCTATAGGGGGGGGGGCGGGCGCCCCCTGTCTCCTGGACAGGGTGTGGGCCCCCTGGTGTATTTCCTTCACTAAGAAATTCTTATTAATTCCAAAAAGTTGTTTCATGGAGTTTCAGGACTTTTGGAGCTGTGTAGAATAGGTTTCCAACGTTTGCTCCTTTTCCAGCCAGAATTCCAGCTACCGGCATTCCCCCTCTTCATGGTAAACCTTGTAAAATAAGAGAGAATAGCCATAAGTAATGAGATAAAATGTGTAATAACAACCTATAATGCAATAAATATTAATATAAAAGCATGATGCAAAATGGACGTATCAACTCCCCCAAGCTTAGACCTCGCTTGTCCTCAAGCAGAAGACGAAATCGAAAAATATGTCCACATGTTTAGAGATAGAGGTGTCGATAAAAATAAAATACGAACATGAGGGCATCATGATCATTCTTATAACAGCAACATATATAGAATTTATCATATGATTTCTCATGCTCAAGTAACAATCAATTCACAACATCAAGTATGGTTCAAAAACTTCATTGGGAACTAATAAACTAAAATCTCAGTCATTGAAGCAATTACAATTTATCATAACATCAAAAAGAGTCAACAATAGATCTTTTCAGCAAGTCCACATACTCAACTATCCTATAGTCTTCTACAATTGATAACACTCACGTAATACTTGTGGTTATGGAGTTTCAACCGGACACTGAGAAAGATAGGGGCTTATTGTGTTGCCTCCCAACGTATTCACCTTTAGGTGATGTCAACAATAATAGCCCATGCTAACAAACATCCAATTGGATATATGTATCATGATCTTTCAAACACGAGGAGCTCGCCAAAGGATAAAATGAAAAAGGAAAAGGTGAGGATCACCTAGACTCAAGTTCAAAATAAAAACATAAAGTAAAGATAGGCCCTTTGCAAAGGGAAGCAGAGATTGTCATGCGCTTTGAGGGTAGGATACACAAAATCTTAGTACGAAAGAACGTCACTTTATATTGCCACTTGTGTAGGGACCTTTATCATGCAGTCCGTCGCTTTTATTGCTTCCATAACAAGATCGTATAAAGCTTATTTTCTCCGCACTAATAAGTCATGCATATTTAAGGAGAATTTTTTATTGCTTGCACCGATGAAAACTTACTTGAAGGATCTTACTCAATCCATAGGTAGATATGGTGGACTCTCATGGCAAAAACTGGGTTTAAGGATATTTGGAAGCACAAGTAGTATCTCTACTTGGTGCTAGGAATTTTGGCTAGCATGAGGGGGAAAGGCAAGCTCAACATGTTTGGAAGTTCAATAACAATATACTTTAACTGAGATGTGAGAAAACATAAACCATCACATTGTCTTCCTTGTCCAACGTCAACTCTTTTAGCATGTCATACTTAATGAGTGATCACAATCATAAAAGATGTCCAAGATATTTATATGTGAACCTCTCTTTCCTTATCACTTCCTATTAATTGCAACGATGACCAAAACTACGTTCATCAACTTACAACAATTTTTATGCCTCATACTTTCTATATGTGAAGTTATCACTATCCATAAGATCTATATGAACTCTTTTATTCTTTCTACTTTCTCAAGATCATAGCAACAAAACAAAACCCTTGACTCAACACTAATATTTATTATAGATAGCTCACGGACTCGATTACAAAAAGAGATCACAGTGCAGAACTCAAACTACTTGATATCAAAACTTCAAATCTACTAGATCAAGATACTACTAAAAGGATCGAACTAAATAAAGCGGTAAAGATAGGAGTGTGATGGTGATACGACACCGGGGCACCTCCCCCAAGCTTGGCAGTTTCCAAGGGGAGTGCCCATACCCATGTGATTATGTCTCCTTCTTCATGGTTGGTGTTATGATTTTCTTGGCGATGATGCCCTTCAGGATACGATTCTCCTCCTCAAGCTTATTGACTTGTTGTTTGAGGTCCATAATTTCTTTACGGAGCTTGCCCGTAACGGCCAAAGCTCCTTTTACCCAAGGATGCTGCATAGCTTCCGGAGAACAAGTGAAACTCTTTTTCATATTTTCATAAGAAAGAAATCTAGAGTTGGAGGGAGTGACCGAAATAGGGACAGCTAGGCTAGGTAGTTCCCTCATAGTGAATTCTGCTCGGAGACGAGAGGTAACTTCTTGATCCTCCTCCATGGCATCTATCCTTTTTAAATCAGCCTCCATCTCATCCTCCGTTGATGGTCCAAAGTGATAGGCCTCGCTATTTGCTCCGGGACCTGGTGTTGGGTGGGACACTCGACTCTCCCCAATTGACTCCTGAGAAGACATCTTACTTTATTCTGCAACAGGAACAGCTCAGAACGAAAACAGAGGATATTTGTGTGATATGGTGGTCAAAATATTTGGGAGTATATATAATGAACTTTTACCGACCAAAATACGTAACATGCAAGAAAATGGAGTCCGGGAGGCACACGAGGTGCCCACGAGATAGGGGGGCGCGCCCAGTAGGGGGGGGGTGCCCTCCACTCTCGTGGGAGCCTCATGTCCCTTTCGGACTACTTCTTTCTTCCTAAAATTCTTAAATATTCCAAAACTGATAAAAATTGCCATTAGAGTTGTTTTGGAGTCGGTTTACTTACCGTACCACATACCTATATCTTTTCGGAGTCTGAAACATTCTGGAAAGTGTCCCTTATGTATTCCTCAGGGGTTACGGTTTCAATAATATTAGTCTCAATATTGATAGGATTACCTGAAATATAATGTTTAATTCTTTGACCGTTTACCACCCTTGGACTCGTGCCTTCGAAGTTGTTGATTTTAATGGCACCAGAATGATAGACCTCCTCAATAACGTAAGGACCTTCCCATTTTGAGAGAAGTTTTCCTGCAAAAAATCTTATGCGACAGTTGAATAATAATACATAGTCTCCTACATTAAACTCACGCTTTTGTATCCTCTGATCATGCCAGCGTTTGACTTTTTCTTTGAATAGCTTGGCATTCTCATAGGCTTGAGTTTTCCATTCATCAAGGGAGCTAATATCAAACAACCTCTTCTCACTGGCAAGTTTGAAGTCATAGTTGAGCTCTTTAATAGCCCAATAAGCCTTATGTTCAAGTTCCAGAGGCAAATGACACGCTTTTCCATAAACCATCTTATATGGAGACATACCGATAGGATTTTTGTATGCAGCTCTATAGGACCATAATGCATCATCAAGTTTTTTGGACCAATTCTTTCTAGATCTATTCATAGTCTTTTGCAAAATTAATTTGAGCTCTTGATTTCTCAACTCTACTTGACCACTAGACTGCGGATGATAAGGAGATGCGATTCTATGATTGACATCATACTTAGCAAGCATCTTACGGAAAGCACCATGAATAAAATGTGAACCACCATAAGTCATAAGATATCTAGGGACTCCAAACCTCAGAAAAATAACTTCTTTAAGCATTTTAATAGAAGTGTTATGATCAACACTACTAGTTGGAATAGCTTCTACACACTTAGTAACGTAATCAACAGCAACTAAAATATGTGTATAACCATTAGAGGCAAGAAAAGGTCCCATATAATCAAAGCCCCAAACATCAAATGGTTCAATAACAAGAGAATAATTCATAGGCATTTCTTGACGTCTACTAATGTTACCTACACTTTGGCATTCATCACAAGATAAGACAAACTTACGAGCATCTTTGAAGAGAGTAGGCCAATAAAAACCAGATTGTAGTACCTTGTGTGCAGTTCTATCTCCAGCGTGGTGTCCTCCATAGGATTCAGAGTGACACTTATGTAGGATCTGTTCCTATTCATACTCAGGCACACAACGTTGAATAACACCATCTACTCCTTCTTTATAAAGGTGTGGGTCGTCCCAGAAGTAATGTCTTAAATCATAAAAGAACTTTTTCTTTTGCTGATATGTGAAACTAGGCGGTAAATATTTAGCAACAATGTAATTAGCATAATCAGCATACCAAGGAGCAGTACGAGAAGCATTGACGACCGCTAATTGTTCATCAGGAAAGCTATCATTAATAGGCAGTGGGTCATCAAGAACATTCTCTAACCTAGACAAGTTATCTGCAACGGGGTTCTCAGCTCCCTTTCTATCAATAATATGCAAATCAAATTCTTGGAGCAAGAGAACCCATCTAATGAGTCTAGGCTTAGCATCCTTCTTTTCCATAAGATATTTAATAGCAGCATGATCAGTGTGAATAGTAACTTTGGAATCAACAATATAAGGTCTAAACTTATCACATGCAAACACAACTGCTAAGAACTCTTTTTCAGTAGTAGCATAATTTCTCTGGGCAGTATCAAGAGTCTTACTAGCATACTGGATAACATTCAATTTCTTATCGACTCTTTGCCCTAGAACAGCACCTACAGCAAAATCACTAGCATCACACATAATTTCAAAAGGTAAATTCCAATCAGGTGGCTGAACAATAGGTGCAGTGATCAAAGCTTTCTTAAGTGTTTCAAATGCTTCTACACAATCATCATCAAAGACAAAAGGAATATCTTTTTGCAATAAATTAGTCAGAGGCCTAGAGATTTTAGAAAAGTCCTTAATGAACCTCCTATAAAAACCGGCGTGACCAAGGAAACTTCTTATACCTTTTATGTCCTTGGGACATGGCATCTTTTCAATAGCATCAACTTTGGCTTTATCAACTTCAATACCTCTCTCGGAGATCTTGTGCCCCAAGACAATGCCTTCATTAACCATAAAGTGACACTTTTCCCAATTCAGGACGAGACTAGTGTCTTCGCATCTCTGCAAAACTCGATCAAGGTTGCTCAAACAATCATCAAAGAGGATCCATAGACGGAGAAAGTCATCCATGAATACCTCACAAATCTTTTCACAAAAATCAGAGAATATAGCCATCATGCATCTTTGAAAGGTAGCAGGTGCATTACATAAACCAAAAGGCATACGTCTATAAGCAAAAGTACCAAAAGGGCAAGTAAAAGTAGTTTTAGATTGATCCTTCGCTGACACAGGTATCTGAGAGAAACCAAAATAACCATCTAGAAAGCAGAAATGTGTGTGTTTGTATAGTCTTTCTAGCATTTGATCAATAAAAGGTAAAGGGTAATGATCTTTCTTGGTAGCTTTATTTAACTTAGGGAAATCAATTACCATCCTATAACCTGTAATAATTCTTTGTGGGATCAATTCATCTTTATCATTAGGAACAACGGTAATACCTCCCTTTTTAGTAACACAATGGACAGGGCTTACCCATTCACTATCGGCAACAAGATAAATAATACTTGCCTCAAGGAGCTTTAGTATCTCCTTTCTTACCACTTCCTTCATCTTGGGATTTAATCGTCTTTGAGGATCTCTAACTGGGTTGGCGTTGTCCTCCAATGTAATTTTGTGTTGACATAACGTGGGACTAACGCCCTTAAGATCATCGAGAGTATACCTAATAGCTGCTCAGTGCTTCTTCACAGTTTTCAATAATCTTTCTTCTTTTTTCTCTGAAAGGTTATCACTAATAATAACATGATATATTTCTTTTTCATCAAGGTAAGCATACTTAAGATTATCAGGTAAAGGTTTGAGTTCAAACACGGGATCACCCTTGGGTGGAGGGGGATCCCCAAGAATTTCAACGGGAAGGTTATGTTTAGCATAGGTTCCTGTTTAAGGAACACTTCATCTATTTCCTCTCTTTCCTTCATAAACATATCGTTTTCATGGTCTAGCAAGTATTGTTCTAACGGATCAGTTAGAGGAACATCAATGGAAGCAAGACCAATAAATTCATCCTTACTAGGTGGTTCCCTTTCACGAGGTTGTCTACTAGCAAAATTAAACTCATGATACATACCATCTATGCCAACAGTGACAATATTCTTTTCATAATCAATCTTAGCACTAGCTGTATTCAAGAAGGGTCTACCAAAAATAATGGGACAAAAATCATCTTGTGGGGAACCAAGAACAAGGAAATCAGCAGGGTATTTAAACTTCCCACACAAAACTTCAACATCTCTAACAATCCCAAAGGGTTTAATGGTATCCCTATTAGCAAGCTTAATAGTGACATCAATGTCTTCTAACTCAATGGGTGCAATGTCATGCATAATTTCTTGATATAAGGAATAAGGTATTGCACTAGTACTAGCACCCATATCACATAAGCCGTGATAACAATGATCTCCTATTTTAACAGAAATAACAGGCATGCCTACGACAGGTCTACGTGTCTTAGTATCTGGCCTAGCAATATTAGCAGTCTCACCACAAATAAAATAACATGCCCATCTAAATCCTCATCTAAGAGATCTTTAACCATAGCAATACTAGGTTCAACATTAATTTGCTCAGGAGGTGTATAAGTCCTAGTATTACTCTTACGAACAACAGTCGAAGCTTTAGCATGATCCTTTATCCTAACAGGAAAAGGAGGTTTTTCAACATAAGCAGTAGGAACAATAGGATCACTATAGGTAATAGTCTTTTCTTCGACTGTAATAGGTGCAACTACTTTCACTTCAACAGGAGGATTATATTTAAACCACTTCGCTTTAGGGAGATCAACATGAGTAGCAAAAGATTCACAGAAAGTAGTTACTATCTCAGAGTCAAGTCCATACTTAGCGCTAAATCCACGAAAAGCATCGGTATCCATAAAAGATTTAACACAATCGAACTTAGGTGTCATACCTGACTCCTTACCATCGTCGGAACCCCAATCTTCAGAGTTGCATTTAATTCTTTCCAATAAGTCCCATTTGAAATCAATAGTCTTCAGCATATAAGAACTAGCACATGAAGTGTTGAGCAGGTTGCGATTATCAAGAGAAAGCCGAGCATAAAAGTTCTAAATAATTATTTCCCGAGAGAGCTCATAATTGGGGCATGAATATAACATTGACTTAAGCCTCCCCCAAGCTTGAGAGATGCTTTCTCCTTTGCGAGGCCAGAAATTATATATGTAATTACGATCACGATGAACAAGATGCATATGATAGAACTTGTGATGAAATTCCAACTTCAATCGCTTATAATTCCAAGATCTTGTATCATCACATAGCCTATACCATGTCAATGCATCTCCCTTCAAAGATAAAGGGAAGACCTTCCTTTTGACAACATCATCAGGAATACCTGCAAGCTTAAATAATCCACAAACTTCATCCACAAAGATAAGGTGTAAATCGGGATGCAATCTTCCATCTCCTGCAAATGGATTAGCTAGCAGTTTCTCTATCATACCAGAAGGGATCTCAAAATAAATATTTTCATAAAGTTCATTAGGTTGAGGAGAAACTCTTTGCTCTTCTGGTTGGGGTGAAGATACCCCAAACAAGCCCCTCAAAGGATTAGTTTCCATAGTGACAAGTAACAGAAAATTTCAGCACACTATATAAATGTTTCCTTACCAAGTTCCACTCACCAAAAGCGCTACACTCCCCGGCAACGGTGCTAGAAAAGAGTCTTGATGACCCACAAGTGTAGGGGATCAATCGTAGTCCTTTCGATAAGTAAGAGTGTCGAACCCAACGAGGAGCAGAAGGAAATGATAAGCGGTGTTCAGTAAGGTTTTCTGTGTAAGCATTGACATTGTAGGTGATAGATAGTTTTGTGATAAGATAAATAGTAACGAGTAATAAGTAAATAAAATAAGTAAAGTGCAGCAAGGTGGCCCAATCCTTTATGTATCAAAGGATAAGCCTGGACAAATTCAAATAATGAGAAAGGAGCTCTCGAGGACACATGGGAATTATCGTCAAGCTAGTTTTCATCACGTTCATATGATTCGCGTTCGGTACTTTGATAATTTGATATGTGGGTGGACCGGTACTTGGGTACTTCCCTTACTTGGACAAGCATCCCACTTATGATTAACCCCTATTGGAAGCATCCACAACTACAAAAGAAGTATTAAGGTAAACCTAACCACAACATTAAACATATGGATCCATATCAGCCCCTAACGAAGCAACACATAAACTAGGGTTTAAGCTTCTGTCACTCTAGCAAACCATCATCTACTTATTACTTCCCCATGCCTTCCTCTAGGCCTGAATAATGGTGAAGTATCATGTAGTCGACGTTCACATAACACCACTAGAGGAAAAGACAACATACATCTCATCAAAATATCGAACGAATACCAAATTCACATGACTACTAATAGCAAGACTTCACCCATGTCCTCAGGAACAAACGTAACTACTCACAAAGCATATTCATGTTCATAATCAGAGGAGTAATAATATGCATAAAGGATCTGAACATATGATCTTCCACCAAGTAAACCAATTAGCATCAACTACAAGGAGTAATCAACACTACTAGCAACCCATAGGTACCAATTTGTGGTTTTGATACAAGATTGGATACAAGAGATGAACTAGTGTTTTGAGAGGAGATGGTGCTGGTGAAGATGTTGATGGAGATTGACCCTCTCCCGATGAGAGGATTGTTGGTGATGACGTTGGTGATGATTTCCCCCTCCGGGAGGGAAGTGTCCCCGGCAGAACAGCTCCGCTAGAGCCCTAGATTGATTCCACCAAGGTTCCGCCTCGTGGCGGCAGAGTTTTGTCCCATAAGCTTGCCCACTATTTTTTCTAGGGTAAAAGCGATGATATAGCAGAAGATGGACACCGGAGGCCCACCAGGGGGCCCAGGAGATAGGGGGCGCGCCCTATAGGGTGGGGGCGCCCCCTGTCTCCTGGACATGGTGTGGGCCCCTGGTGTATTTCCTTCGCTCATAAATTCTTATTAATTCCAAAATGTTGTTTCATGGAGTTTCAGGACTTTTGGAGCTGTGCAGAATAGGTTTCCAACATTTGCTCCTTTTCCAGCCAGAATTCCAACTGCCGGCATTCCCCCTCTTCATGGTAAACCTTGTAAAATAAGAGAAAATAGCCATAAGTAATGAGATAAAATGTGTAATAACAGCCCGTAATGCAATAAATATTGATATAAAAGCATGATGAAAAATGGACGTATCAATGCTCAACGCAAACGCCAAATAACATTTATTTAGGTTTAACACTAATCCCGAAAGTATAGGGAGTGTGCGATGATGATCATATCAATCTTTGAACTACTTCCAACACACATCATCACTTCACCCTGAACTAGTCTCTGTTTATTCTGTAACTCCTGTTTTGAGCTACTAATTTTTAGCAACCGAACAAGTATCAATTACTCAGGGGCTACTATAAACACTAGTTAGGTACACATCAACAACCTGTATATCAAATATACCCTTGTTCACTTTGCCATACTTCTTATCCACCAAATATTCAGGGCATTTTCGCTTCTAGTGACTATTTCCTTTGCAGTGTAAGCACTCAGTTTCAGGCTTTGGTCTAGCTTTGGGCTTCTTCGCGGGAGTGACAACTTGCTTGTCATTATACTTGAAGTTCCCTTTCTTTTCCTTTGCCCTTTTCTTGAAACTAGTGGTCTTATCAATCATCAACACTTGATGCTCTTTTCTTGATTTCTACCTTCGTCGATTTCAGCATCACGAAGAGCTCGGAATCATTTTTGTTATCCCTTGCATTATAGTTCATCACGAAGTTCCAGTAACTTGGTGATGGTGACTAGAGAACTCTGCCAATCACTATCTTATCTGGAAGATTAACTCCCACTTGATTCAAGCGATTGTAGTACTTAGACAATCTAAGCACTTGCTCACTAGTTGAGCAATTCTCCTTAATCTTTTAGCTATAGAACTTGTTGGAGACTTCATATCTCTCAACTCGGGTATTTGCTTGAAATATTAACTTCAACTCCTGGAACATCTCATATGGTCCATGACATTCAAAACGTCTTTGAAGTCACGATTCTAAGCCGTTAAGCATGGTGCACTAAACTATCAAGTAGTCATCATATTGAGCTAGCTAAACGTTCATAATGTCTGTATCTGCTCCTGCAATAGGTCTGTCACCTAGCGGTGCATCAAGGACATAATTCTTCTGTGCAGCAATGAGGATAAACCTCAGATCACGGACCAAGTCCACATCATTGCTACTAACATTTTTCAACTTAGTTTTAACACATATAAAAACATAGGGAAGCGAAAACATAGGGAAGCAACAACGCGAGCTATTGATCTACAACATAATTTGCAAAATACTACCAGGACTAAGTTCATGATAAATTGAAGTTCAATTAATCATACTACTTAAGAACTCCCACTTAGATAGACATCTCCCTAATCATCTAAGTGATCACGTGATCCAAATCAACTAAACCATAACCGATCATCACGTGAAATGGAGTAGTTTTCAATGGTGAACATCACTATGTTGATCATATCTACTATATGATTCACGCTCGACCTTTCGGTCTCAGTGTTCCGAGGCCATATCTGCATATGCTAGGCTCGTCAAGTTTAACCTGAGTATTCTGCATGTACAAAACTGGCTTGCACCCGTTGTAGATGGACATAGAGCTTATCACACCCGATCATCACGTGGTGTCTGGGCACAACGAACTTTGGCAATGGTGCATACTCAGGGAGAACACTTTTATCTTGAAATTTAGTGAGCGATCATCTTATAATGCTACCGTCAATCAAAGCAAGATAAGATGCATAAAATATAAACATCACATGCAATCAATATAAGTGATATGATATGGCCATCATCCTCTTGTGCTTGTGATCTCCATCTCCGAAGCACCGTCATGATCACCATCGTCACCGGCGCGACACCTTGATCTCCATCGTAGCATCGTTGTCATCTCGCCAACTATTGCTTCCACGACTATCGCTACCGCTTAGTGATAAAGTAAAGCAATTACAGAGCGACTGCATTGCATACAATAAAGCGACAACCATATGGCTCCTGCCAATTGCCGATAACTCGGTTACAAAACATGATCATCTCATACAACAATTTATATCTCATCACGTCTTGACCACATCACATCACAACATGCCCTGCAAAAATAAGTTAGACGTCCTCTACTTTGTTGTTGCAAGTTTTACGTGGCTGCTACGGGCTGAGCAAGAACCGTTCTTACCTACGCATCAAAACCACAACGATAGTTCATCAAGTTAGTGCTGTTTTAACGTTCTCAAGGACCGGGCATAGCCACACTCGGTTCAACTAAAGTTGGAGAAACTGACACCCGCCAGCCACCATTGTACTAAGCATGTCGTTAGAACCAGTCTCGCGTAAGCGTACGCGTAATGTCAGTCCGGGCCGCTTCATCGAACAATACCGCCGAACCAAAGTATGACATGCTGGTAAGAAGTATGACTTGTATCGCCCACAACTCACTTGTGTTCTACTCGTGCATATAACATCAACGCATAAAACCTGTCTCTGATGCCACTGTTGGGAAACGTAGTAATTTCAAAAAAAATTCTACGCACACGCAAGATCATGGTGATGCATAGCAACGAGAGGGGAGAGTATGTCCACGTACCCTCGTAGATCAAAAGTGGAAGCGTTAGCACAACACGGTTGATGTAGTCGTACGTCTTCACGGCCCGATCGATCAAGCACCGAAAGCACGACACCTCTAAGTTCTTGCACACGTTTAGCTCGATGACGTCCCTTGAACTCCGATCCAGCCGAGTGTCGAGGGAGAGTTCCATCAGCACGACGGCGTGGTGACGATGATGATGTTCTACCGATGCAGGGTTTCGCCTAAGCACTGCTATGATATTATCGAGGTGGATTATGGTGGAGTGGGGCACCGCACACGGCTAAGAGATCAATGATCAATTGTTGTGTCTCTAGGGGGTGCCTCCCTCCCCGTATATAAAGGAGTGGAGGAGGGGGAGGGGGCCGGCCACCCTTGGCGTGCCCCATGATGAGTCCTACTCCCACCGGGAGTAGGACTCCCCCCCTTCCTTGTTGGAGTAGGAGAAAGGGAAGGGAGAAGGAGAAGGAAGGAAGGGGACGCCCCCCTCCCTAGTCCAATTCGGAATAGTCCATGGGGAGGGGTGCGGCCACCCTTTGGGGCCTTTCTCTCCTTTCCTGTATGGCCCATTAAGCCTCAATACGAATTCCCGTAACTCTCCGGTACTCCAAAAAATACTCGAATCACTCGGAACCTTTCCGAAGTACGAATATAGTCGTCCAATATATCGATCTTTACATCTCGACCATTTCGAGACTCCTCGTCGTGTCCCTGATCTCATCTGGGACTCGGAACTCCTTCGGTACATCAAAACATATAAACTCATAATATAACTGTCATCTAACTTTAAGTGTGCGGACCCTACGGGTTCGAGAACAATGTAGACATGACTGAAACACGTTTCCGGTCAATAACCAATAGCGGAACCTGGATGCTCATATTGGCTCCCACATATTCTACAAAGATTATCGGTCAAACGGCATAACAACATACGTTGTTCCCTTTGTCATCGGTATGTTACTTGCCCGAGATTTGACCGTCGGTATCTCAATACCTAGTTCAATATCGTTACCGGCAAGTCTCTTTACTCGTTCTGTAATACATCATCCCGCAACTATCTAATTAGTTGCAATGCTTGCAAGGCTTATAGTGATGTGCATTACCGAGTGGGCCCAGAGATACCTCTCCGACAATCGGAGTGACAAATCCTAATCTCGAAATACGCCAACCCAACAAGTACCTTTGGAGACACCTGTAGAGCACCTTTATAATCACTCAGTTACGTTGTGATGTTTGGTAGCACACAAAGTGTTCCTCCGGTAAACGGGAGTTGCATAATCTCATAGACACAGGAACATGTATAAGTCATGAAGAAAGCAGTAGCAACATACTAAACAATCAAGTGCTAAGCTAACAGAAATGGTCATGTCAATCACATCATTCTCCTAATGATGTGATCTCATTAATCAAATGACAACTCTTTTGTCCATGGCTAGGAAACTTAACCATCTTTGATTTACGAGCTAGTCAAGTAGAGGCATACTAGTGACACTCTGTTTGTCTATGTATTCACACATGTATTATGTTTCCGGTTAATACAATTATAGCATGAATAATAAACATTTATCATGATATAAGGAAATAAATAATAACTTTATTATTGCCTCTAGGGCATATTTCCTTCAGCAACTACTAACATTCATTAAGGTAAAACCCAACCATAGCTTTAGGATATATTGGCACCCCTTCAATCCCGTATGCATCAATTTCTATGCTAGGTTGAAGCTTCTGTCACTCTTGCCCTCCAATACATTGTCCTATAAACATACAACGAACCCTATGGTGTGATCCACGCGCACGCTCATGTATGGGCATCAAAGGACAGCAACATAACCACAAGCAAATTAAAACAATCATAGCAATTCATCTATTTCTGATAGGACAACGAAAATCTACTCAGACATCATAAGATGGCAACACATCATTGGATAATAATATGAAGCATAAAGCACCATGTTCAAGTAGAGGGTACAGCGGGTTGCGGGATAGTGGACCGCTAAATATAGATGGGGGAAGGTGATGACAATGTTGGTGAAGTTGGTGGAGATGTTGCTGTAGACCGCGGTGATGGTGATGGCCCCGGCGGTGTTCCGGCGCCACCGGGAGAGAGTGGGAGAGAGCCGCCCCTCTTCTTCTTCTTCATTGACCTTCTCCCTAGATGGGAGAAGGGTTTCCACTCTGGTCCATGGTCTCCATGGCGTGGGATAGGCGAGAACCCCTCCGAGATTGGATCTGTCTCTCTGTCTCTCTCTGTTTCTGCGCTCCCTGATTCTGCCTTTTCACCGTTTCTTATATCCCCGGAGATCCATAACTCCGATTGGATTGAAACCTTCAACACGATTTTCTTCTGGATATTAGCTTTCTTGCGGCAAAAGAAGGGCAACAACCGCCTTACGAGGTGTCCATGAGGGTCAGGGGCGCCCCTACCTTGTGGGCCCCTTGAGCATCGTCTCGCGTTGATTCTTCTTCCCAAAAATCATAAATATTCCAAAAATATTCTCCATCCGTTTTTATTCTGTTTGGACTTCGTTTGATATGGGTTTTCTGTGAAACATAAAACATGCAATAGACAGGAACTGGCAGTGGGCACTGGATGAATAGGTTAGTCCCAAAAATAGTATAAAAAGTTGCCAAAAGTATATGAAAGTTGGATAATATTGGCATGGAACAATAAAAAATTATAGATATGACGGAGACGTATCAGCCTCCCCAAGCTTAATTCCTGCTCGTCCTCGAGTAGGTAAATGATAAAAAAAGATAATTTTTGATGTGGAATGCTACCTAGCATAATCTTGATGATATATCTAATCATGGCATGAATATTAAGACACGAGTGATTCAAAGCGATAGTCTATCGTTTGACATTAAGACAATAATACTTCAAGCATGCTAACCAAGCAATTATGTCTTATCAAAATAACATAGACAAAGAAAGCTTATCCCTACAAAATCATATAGTTTGGCCATGCTTCATTTTCGCCACACAAAATGCTCCCATCATGCACAACCCTGATGACAAGCCGAGCAATTGGTTCATACTTTATAACACGCTTCAGCCTTTTCAACCCTCACGCAATACATGAGCGTAAGCCATGGATATAGCACTATAGGTGGAATAGCATATGATGATGGGGGTTATGTGGATAAGACAAAAAAAAAGAAAAAGTCTCACATCGACGCGGCTAATCAACAGGCTATGGAGATGCCCACCAAATGATGTCAACGTGAGGAGTAGGGATTGCCATGCAACAGATGCATTAGAGCTATAAGTGTATGAAAGCTCAACTGAAACTAAGTGGGTGTGCATCCAACTTGCTTGCTCATGAAGACCTCGGGCATTTGAGGAAGCCCATCATCGGAATGTACAAGCCAAGTTCTATAATGAAAATTCCCACTAGTATATGAAAGTGATAACTCAAGAGACTCTATATATGAAGAACATGGTGCTAATTTGAAGCACAAGTGTGGTTAAAGGATAGTAACATTGCCCCTTCTCTCTTATTCTCTCATTTTTTTGTTTTCTATTTTTTATGGGCTTCTTTGGCCTCTTTTTTTATTTGGGCTTCTTTGGCCTCTTTTATTTTTCATAAAGTTTGGAGACTCATCCCGAGTTGTGAGGGAATCATACTTCCATCATCCTTTCCTCACATGGGGAAATGCTCTTATAATGATGATCGTCACACTTCTATTTACTTACAACTCAATATTACAACTCTAGAACCAAGTATGACTCTATATGAATGCCTTCGGTGGTGTACCGGGATGTGCAATGATCTAGCGTTGCAATGACATCAAAAAAATGGACAAGCCATGAAAACATCATGCTAGATATCTTACGATCATGCAAAGCAATATGACAATAAATGCTCAAGTCATGTATATGATGATGATTGAAGTTGCATGGCAATATATCTCGGAATGGCTATGGAAATGCCATGATAGGTAGGTATGGTGGCTATTTTGAGGAAGATATAAGGAGGCTTATGTGTGATAGAGCGTATCATATCACGATGTTTGGATGTGCCGGCGAAGTTTGCACCAACTCTCAAGTGAGAAAGGGCAATGCACGGTACTGTAGAGGCTAGCAAATTGCGAAAAGGTAAGAGTGCGTATAATCCATGGACTCACATTAGTGATAAAGAACTCATATACTTATTGCAAAAGTTTATTAGCCCTCGAAGCAAAGTACTACTACGCATGCCTCTAGGGGGGGATAGATTGGTATGAAAAGACCATCGCTCATCCCCGACCGCCATTCATAAGGAAGACAATCAAAGAAACACCCCATGCTTCAAAT
Source organism: Triticum aestivum (assembly GCF_018294505.1). Classification (NCBI taxonomy): domain Eukaryota; kingdom Viridiplantae; phylum Streptophyta; class Magnoliopsida; order Poales; family Poaceae; genus Triticum; species Triticum aestivum. The sequence continues at coordinate 568,398,992 of NC_057801.1, forward strand.
TTGCCACACAACGGTTACCATACGTGCATGCTACGTGACTTGCAAACCTCAACACAAGTATTTCTCAATTTCACAATTACTCAACTAGCACGACTCTAATATCACCACCTTTATATCGCAAAACTATTGCAAGTAATCAAACATATCATATTCAGTGATCTATAAGTTTTATGTAGGATTTTATGACTAACCATATGAATGACCAATTCCTGTCATCTCTCTAAATAGATATAAGTGAAGCAAGAGAGTTTAATTTTGTCGATATGCCCATGCTCTAACAAATATAAGTGAAGCAAAAGAGCATTCTACAAATGGCGGTTTTCTATGTGAAGTAAAACAGGCAATCCAAACTTCAATTGATATAAGTGAAGCACATGAAGCATTCTAAAAATCCATACTCAAAAGATATAAGTGAAGTGCAATGAGCATTCTATAAATCTACCATGGACTATCTCATACCAGCATGGTGCATAAAAGAAAAATGAAAACTAAACTCAAAAGATGCTCCAAGATTTGCACATATCACATGAATGAAACGAATCCGAAAACATTACCGATACTTGTTGAAGAAATATGGGATGCCTTCCGGGGCATCATGTAACACCCCGGATGTATCTTTCCATATTTGTAACTCCAACTCTTGCCATTTTCGGCTATGTGTTATGATATTCCCTCCATGGTTGGGTTTCTGTCTTTTGTTTTGCATTTTGTTCATGTCATGTATTTCATATCATGTCATCATGTGCATCTCATTTGCATACGTGTTCGTCTCATGCATCCGAGCATTTTCCCCGTTGTTCGTTTTGCAATCCGACACTCCCACATGCACCGGCGCACCCCTCTTGTCTCTTTTTGTGAGCGGGTGTTAAACATTCTCGGAATGGACAGAGGTTTGCCAAGTGGCCTTGGTACACCACCGGTAGACCACCTGTCAAGTTTTGTTCCATTTGGAGGTCGTTGGATGCTCCAACGGTTAACCGGGTAACCGCAAAGGCCTTTTGTGTGTTGCAGGCCAACACCCTCCAAATAAGCTCAATAACCCATCTAAACTATCTCCATGTTCTCCGTCGTCGGATCACGATCGTATGGGCGAAAACTACACCCCATTTGGAGTCTCTTAGCCCCCTCTACCTATAAATATATGCATCCCCCTGAGATTTTCGTGCAGTCCAGCCCTAGCCCGCTCCTCTAAAGCCACCGGACACGTCCGGATCGGGCCGGACGCGTCCGCCGCCGCGCTCGCGCCAATCGGAGGCCACCACATGGCGCGCCGCCGGCTCCCACCGCCGAAGCCCACCGGGCCCGAGGCC